>NW_021604786.1:705519-716393 GCF_004785775.1 Grammomys surdaster
GAGGGAGAGGGAGAGGGAGAGGGAGAGGGAGAGGGAGAGGGAGAGGGAGAGGGAGAGGGAGAGGGAGAGGGAGAGAAATTGTAGTACCAGAAGAACAGGAGAGACAGGCCTCACCAGTGAGAAAGAGAGAAAAAGAGAGGCGAATCTGAGAAAGGTGGGGAGGGATGAGAGATGAGAGACAAAACAGGAGGCCTGGCCAGTGAGTTCTGTCTGCTACTACCTGACTGTGAGGCATGTGAATTACAACATTGTCTTGGTTATTCCAGTATCATAATCACATGAGGAAGACTGGCAAAGGCAGACGACAGCCAGGCTATGAAGCAGAGTCATTCCATCTGCATACAGCTTTTGAGGGCACTTAGGAAAAACACCAGTCTCATGGACCAGACATTAGCTGCCATTTTGAAGCCTTCCCCAGATGCCTGACTCATAGAAACAGTTGTGAGCCTATAAACCTGTAGTAGTTTTATGCCACGGAGTTTGGGAGTAGTTTGTGGTTCAGTGGTCGAAAACTGAAATATACTTTAAGGCAAGAAGTGGGTAGCTAGATCATCTGAAGCTATGGTAGCAATGCCCAGTCTTTAACTCCAGGTATTTGCCTTCTCATTGGAAACCAGTGGGGAGCTTTTTAATAGATAAACCTAAGTGCTATATATTGGGAGTTCACAGACAGTTGCTTAGGAAAGACTGAAGCTGAAGGTTGAAAGGTAAGATGTCCCTGGGGCTAATGTCATTTGAATCCCTTCTATAAAAGTCATCAAGCTGGATACCATGTAGAAAACTGGAACAGGATTGGAATAGCACATTTAGAAGTCAAAAAAGAGAAAGGGCTTCTTTGTAATCACAGTTTCAATCCATCAGAGCATGAAGGGTGTGTTGCAGTAGAGCAAGCCACTCACATCACATCATGGTGGAGAGGAAGGAGAGGTGGGGAGATGCCTGTGTAAGCAAGCTTCCTCCTTTCTCACAACACTCTCTTTTCAGGGCCTGGGCTACCAAATGATATCACTTGTATGGTGGGAACTGACCTATTAATCAGTCCTCTCTGGAAACACCTTGACTCACACACTCAGAAGTGGGTGGGTTGTCTTTCAGGCATCCCTCGGTTCTATCAAGGTGGCAGTCAAGATTAATCACACAGAATAAAAAGAATACAGAAATGCAAATAAAACCCTCCAAAACATTTTTTCAGGACTCTTAACCTGTTTAACAAATTGTTCAGAATGCACTTCTGGCCTGACATGTGTCCTTCAATGGTAAAATGCCTGCCCAGCTTGCTCAATCCTTAAATTCAAACATGGTAATATACACACATGTGTGCACATGTGCACACACATATATAAACACCACACACATAGCACAGATGCACAGACACACACACACACACACACTGGATGATACTAGAAAACTAAAATATAACACAATACTCAGGACCTACTTAATTAGTATTTGTTTTAAATTTAAGACCTACAGTTACAAGCAATTATTTCCATACATGAGATCAGGTCTGCATTCTTTACACGCATCTGTATTATCCAGATCTCTTATCCTCTGAGCTTGAGTCACTAATAACCATGATAGCACTGGCAGTAAACAGCACCTAGTACATAGTCAAACAAAAGATAATTTGAGTTAATTCTTAGTACTTTTACCACCTAAAATCTTATTTGAAAATTCTGTTTCAACGACAAGAAAATAAATACAACAAAATCAAAACTGTAAGGTTGCTGTGGTTGCTACTATTGTTGTTGTTAATGGAGATACATCAACTGATATTTGCTACTACTCCTCTTTTAGCCACTATCCTTGAGGATCTTCATGAGAGTTGAGGACAACTGTTTCTAAAATGGTCCCTGAAAGCCAGAGGCAGCATTGGAGGACACTGAGGGAAGGAGAAGGCTCGGGGAGCGAGGAGGCAAAGGAGTTAGAGGGAGAAAGACAAGGAGGAACAGGAGGAGAAAGAGAAGGAAGAAAAGCAGGAGGAAGAGGAGAGAAGGCTGGATAGGAGGAGGAAGAGGAGTTGGGAAGAAAGGGAGGAGGAGGAGAAACAGAAAGAAGTCTTAGAGAAGGAGGAGCAGAAGGAGGGAGAGGAGGAGAAACAGGCGGAGTAGAAGAGGAAGAGGAGGCCTGGAATAGAGTAGGAAAAACAGGAAGAAGACCTGGAGAAGGAGGAAGAGGTAGGGGAGAAGAGGGAGGATGAAAGGAATAAGAGGAAGACACAGAAGGGGCAGAGTCTTTCATTTTTTCTTCCCCAGTGCCTGATCGGGTTTCTCACTTGCTTGAGTGGAGGCACTGCAGTGTGAACACTTTCCTAAGGGCTTTGAAGTGTCACTGAAGGAGTCACTCCTGATCTTCACTTTCAGCAATAAGTTAACCCAGGACTTCAGGTGTGGCACAGTCACTTGTACAATTGTCAGTGTCAGTGAGGTGAAGAGGGAGAATAGTTTTAGAAGTCTGCATCCTTTCTTATTCCAGGCAAGCACAGCAAGTAGGAGAGGGAGGGAAGTAGAAGATTATGTGTAGCTATAATTACAAGTCACAGACACAGACACACAGAGACAGACAGACAGACAGATGGAAAGAGAGACATGGAAACAAAGACAGACAGAAGGGGAGAGATAGACATAGAAACAGAGACAGACAGTCAGACAGACAGGAAGAGAGAGGAGGGGAGATTTATATAGTGTTCCTGCATTTATTGACTTCTGGTATATTTTCTTTGCTCAGATTCTTGGTTCCTTAGTCTGTCCTAGTTTTCTGAAGTCTAGCCGATTAGATCACTGCACATATGTTGCTTTACTCTTTTTCTTGTTTTAAAGGCACATTGCAATCTTTTCTCTCTTAATCTTGGCCTCTAGAATGCTATCTATAATCAGAATATTTTGTTTTTTATTAATTTTTTAAGAATAGAAAACAGCAAATTACAGCAAGAATATAATATGTCTTCTCTGCTAATGTCCATCCCAGGCATGATCCCCTATTCCTATCTTCTATTCCACTGTTTCTCATATTGGGAAATGATGGATGTCCTTCTGGCTCTGTTGTCTCCCTGGAAGGATTTGGGATTTTTTTATTTCATTACACACGGTGACACAAATTGGGAAAAAGAGAGTAGCTTTGGTGTTACACCGAAGGGTGACTTTGATCACAAAGGTCTGTACACCAGGCATGGAACACTGGGCGTGAGCCCTGTCACACTGTCAAGTGTCTAAATATAACCTTGGAAGAAGTAAGCAGTCCTTCTATTAGCAAGCATCTTTAAAGGAAAATAAAAACCTTTCACACCGTTAAATCAGGGCCGTGTAAGGAAAATTTAATTAATTGATTCACTGAACCTGTTCTTCATGAGAAAGGAATATATAATCCCTGTATAGTACAAGGAGGAAAAAAATCAAAATGACCTTTTGGGAGGGGAGAAAAGCGAGAAAATATTTCCTTCTCTATAACCATATCTAATTTTATACCATTCATTTCAAGAATAACGGTCCCTCTCAAAATAGATGCTTTGATGTTCAACTTTGTAAATATAATTACAGCTGATCTTTCTTCCAATTTTTCAAACAAAGGTTTTGTAATGAATCCTGTGTCCTCTAGGGGAGTGTGCAAAATTATAATGTCTTGGCACATTTTTGAGGCAGGAAAATCCTAGCACAAAGCTCCTTTCTGAAGCAAAGAAGGAGAAAATGAACAAATATCTGATTAATATTTGAAACACAACAGTATGCCACCTAGAGTTGGCAGCGTGGTGTTCCAGAGTTTCATCAAAACCACTGTAAGGCAACAACCACACTTCTTCCTTGCTGTCTTTTAAGTTGCATATGATAATAGAAGCTATTTGTAGATTTTGACAATTAGCCCATTAATTTGTAAGGATGAATCCTATTGTTAGATTCTAGTCATCTGGTCATTTTTTTTTCTTTCTATTACAGTTGAAAATACAGTACTTATGGGGAACCCAATGGAGGAGTTCAGGGAAGGATTGAAGGAGCTGAAGGGATTTGCAACTCCATAGGAAGAACAGCAGTATTAACCAACCAGACCCTCCAGAGCTCCCAGGGACTAAACCACCAATCAAAGAGTACACATGGAGGGACCCATGGCTCCAGCCACATATGTAGCAGAGGATGGCCTTGCCAGGTATCAATGGGACCCTAGGTTCTGTGAAGGCTTGATGCTCCAGTGTAGGTGAATGCGAGGGTGGTGAAGCGGGAGTTGGTGGATGGGTGGGGGAGCACCCTCATAGAAGCAGGGGGAGAGGCAATGGGATAGAGGGCTTGTGGAGGGGAAACGGGGAATGGGGATAACATTTGAAATGTAATAAATAAAATAACCAATAAAAAATCAAAATAAAATAAAGTAAATACAGTGCTTAGAGGTTTTCTATGCAGAGTCAGACATTTGATCTGAAGGGTTCCCTTTAGGAAGGGATCCATACAAACATTTACAGTAGTTTACAAATGTGTAATTTTCAGTCTGGTCATAAGATAACAATATGAATGGTAATTCTACCTTTTGAGAGAAAAATAAGGAAACTTGAATTCACCTTGTAAATACTCTTGTGTTTAATGATCCGTTCCCCCCAAATATGTCAACACTCCTATGACATGAACAGAGACAGAGAGGGAGAAAAACCTCAGATTGGAAACAATATAAGGACATCTGACTGAAGAAAAGACAAGACTCAAGGTTGCCAGTGTTCCTGATGTTTCCATTTGTAACCAGTTTTAATTTTCAAGGTTTCTTAAGTATTTGTTGTAAGAACAAGTACATTATGATCAGCTAAACTTAGCAGGGCTCTTGAACCCACACAAGAGTTTTGAGTGTAAGCTGTTTCCCTCTCAGATCTAAGCAGGTGAAATAAGAGCGAACTTGTAACTTGAAGTAGACAGATGTCAAACTTAGCATTTTCTGGTCCTTATTTCCAACTCCAATATCTGGTCCTCCTTGCTTCAGTAATTTTTACCTAAGAACTCATTTAAAAGGATGTTTTTGAAAGGGGGGGTAAAATGAGAGTTAAAAGCAGTTATCAAAATTCACAAACACCGTTTCCCATTGAGCCTTCATTAGCTTTTTAATATTTTGCTGCATTCTTTATAGCCAGAATCATTCTAGGCAGGATAAAAATACTTCCAAGAGGCACGAAAGCACTGCCTTTAAGAGATCCTCAGGTTGATCTCAAACACCCTTCAATGCAATCGTACTCAACAAATAAATTCGATTTGTTCTCAGTCACTTGACACAGAAGATTCGGTATATCTCAGTCCTAAGATTTATGTATAATATGAAGATTATAAATCTCTTATGACTGTGAATTGCTTTCAAACATCACTAAAATAGGAAGTTAACAATTTAAAGACTTTCAATGTGATTGCCAATACTTGGGGAAAAACGCAATTTTATTCTCTGGGGAAGGGAAATGAAGCCCCTCTCTGTGGGTAAAAGTAAGACAGCTCATAACAATGAGACGGTAAGTATCTCACCAAAGCGGTTGCTTAGTTTGTGTCTTTTTCACTCCTAATTAAGCCTAAGAATCCTTTCAAATACGAGCAGTTCACTTAGCTTCTTAATCATAAAAATATATTTGACTGTTGCAATAAACATTCTATTGGTGGAGAAAATTGTTGCTTTTTGAATGTATCCTTTGAGACACGGCCAATGAACTCGGGTTCCAAATATGTTTTGAAAATATTAACTAATATGAAATACACTGTGGAGCATAGTGACTTGTGTTTAAATAACTATAAATATGTAAACTAAAGGAAGGAAAGGGGCATATTTTTCCAATAAAATAAAATTTTATAAATATGAAAAGTGTTTATGTCCTTAAAAACACATTAAACTTACATTTGTTAAAATTATATTTTGATGGTTATGCTGCTCGCTTCAGCTGCTTTTTAATATAAATGAAAGCTCATTAAGGAGAGAAAGAAAACAAAGAAGATAATAGGAAAAAAGACAAATTCATTCAATTATACATTTAAATGTATTAGATATAGTAATTTATTAATATGATTCTAAGCGTTCATTAATCTGTTTCATTTATAATTAAAGTGAATATAGTATTAAATTATGAAATGAATAATATTTAGAAGCTATTTAGTTTAACTTCATTTATTTTCTTCTGTCATTGGGACCAAAGCCCTGGCAATTTTCTGGACATGGGATGCCTGGTCTAACACAGAAGAACCTTCCCATGAATAGCTGATGTCTCATTAAGGAAATGGAGCCCCTGACATCTTATTCAATTTAAATGTCACAGGCAATCCAATAACTTAGACTAAATGATGACTCAGAGGTAGCTTGGAATAAAATAGCTTCCTAATATTTCTCAAATTGTGTTTTATTTACTTTTTTTAAAAGACAGAACCATGCTGACAGGAGCCTGATAGAGCTGTCTCCTTAGAGGTCTGCCAGAGCTTGACTTATACAGAGGTGGATGTTCACAGCTAACCATTGAACTGATGATCATGGGGTTCCCAATGGAGGAGTTAGAGAGAAGACTGAAAGAACTGAAGGGATTTGTATCACCATGGGGAGAGCAACAATTTCAACAAACCAGAGCTCCCAGGGTCTAAACCACCATCCTGGGAGCACACAGGGAGGGATCCATGGCCCCAGTTGTATACATAGGGGAAGATAGCTTTGTTGGGCATAGGTGGGAAAGGAGATCCTTGGTCCAGTGAAGGCTGGATGCCCCAGTGTGGGGGAATTCGAGGACAGGAAGGTGGGAGTGAGCGGGTGAGTTGGAGCAGATCCTCATAGAAGCAGGAGGAGGGGGGATGGAATAGGGGGTCCCTGGGTATGGGGGAAATGGGGAAAGGCATCACATCTGAAATGTAAATAAAATATCCAATAAAAAAAAAGAGACAGAATCTCATGTAGCCCAGGATGAACGCTGAACATTTGAGCCTTCTGCCTCATTCTCTAGAGTCCTGAGACTATAGCTACCTGTAAGAGTAACTGGGTAGCTTATAGACTGCTGAAAACTGACCCCAGAGTCATGAATTCTAGATAAGTAGTCCACCAACTGAACTGTTTTACCAGCTGTTTTCAATATGTAAAGCAGTAACTTTATTATCAAGATATAAAAAATCATTGTTTAATGAGCATTGTCATTTTTTCATGTTACCTACTAATTTTCTCCCTGGCTAGTTTATCATACAGTAATTTGTTCTTAGCTCCGAACCTGACACTGTGTGATCAGTTTGGCTCAATCACGTTGTCTTTGGAAAGTGATGTGGTTTCTCTGTGTTTAGCTTTTTGCTTTCGTATTGAAAATGAAAATAAAACATTATCTATGTCTCAAGAATACTTAGAGAGTTGACAAATAAATATATACTAATGTATCTAAAATCAAGATTATTATCCTGTATCGCAGGTTGATACCTCTTCATTGATACAGGGTCTGGCCATGTAATCCATTCTGGCCTAGAACTCAGGACCATGCTCTTTGCCACTCAAATACTAGGATTGTGGATGTTAGCTTGAGCTAGGTGCAATTTAGGTGTTCTTTTGTATGGCCCAAAACAACCTGTTATTAAAATCATTGGAAAATAGATTAGACTTAGAATCATTACATGTATATCTTTTAGATTTGCCTATGAATTACCAGAACCAAGTTTTAATATATAATATCATATAGTATCATGTCCTAGAAGATATATATTTATTTCACACAAAATATTATTCTAAATATTTTGAACAAAGGGCAGCAGCAGTTCTGGACATAGGAAAAGATATATGTTCATACACAGGCTATAACATGTGCTAATGACACTCTCTCAGTTCTATCCATAAACATCAATTGGTCAGAATGAGGGATCAATGACTCTGAAGCATTTATCATGCAGACTGAGGCTACTCTCCAGTCTTCAGTTGCTCTAAGAAACTAGAGCATTTTCTATCTCAGTCTCTTGGTGCTCTTAATTACATTTTATCTTAGCCTTTGTAAAAAGATGGACTGGAACAAGCAAAGTTACCGTATGCACATCTTCCTATTTGCAAACAGATTTCATTTGTAAAATGCATTTTAAGTCTACGGAACAATGGCCTGTATACATATCAAGGAAAATTGGATATATTCATATCCACCAATGTCCACAGTGATTCAGACTTAGTTACCTTAACTTAGCACTGTTGTTTAACAGTTCCCAGATTCCACCCATGTCCTTCATGAGATATGCTTGTTTTCTCATGAGCTCTGTTTGGCTTCGCAGATTATTAGACTATCCCAGTTTTTGATGATCCTGACAATTCTGAACAGAAGTAGTTCAGGGTATTTCAAGGCATCGTCAATTGATACTCTTTTGATGATTTTACTCATAATAGAATTTGAATTATGGGCTTGAATACTTAGAAATGCTAATTGACTTTACTTTCTTTTTTATTGACTTTACTTTCTTTTT
This sequence comes from Grammomys surdaster, assembly GCF_004785775.1. Taxonomy (NCBI): domain Eukaryota; kingdom Metazoa; phylum Chordata; class Mammalia; order Rodentia; family Muridae; genus Grammomys; species Grammomys surdaster. The sequence goes on from NW_021604786.1 coordinate 713,925, forward strand.
TTATTGACTTTGTTTTCAACATACAATACCCATTACTTCTTCTTGAGATTAAAAAGAAAACAATACAGTATGACTGATAGGCAGTCTCTTCTTTCTAATAATTTATTCAATGTGTCTTAAAATGTCTTTGGAACATATCACAAATTGCACTAAATCTAACATCTAACAATGAATGTTATTTTGCATGAAACAACCAACAGAGGATTGTAAGACAATCACAGAATAGTCTCTGTAAGAAATAAATCTCATTTGTGAATGTTATATAATTTGCATACATTATAAAACACTATAAACAAAATATACATGCATGAATGTGTTATACTGTTAGTGTGCATGATTAAATCCTTCTTATCTTTATATAAAAGTTAGCATCTATATGTCTTACCATTAAGCTATACTTTACTTTCTAACTTGGAATGATTATTAAGTATAAATTAATTCACTTAATAATGTGCATTTCTACGTAAAAATATGTTTAACACAGAGTCTTGAAATAGTCTTCTTTATTCTTGAGTCTTTACTCAATAGGCCACAACCTCCCGCCAGACATTTACTATGGTGGACATAGGATTGTCATATAATCCTCCTACAATTCCAAAGTATCTTTCAAAACGTGAATGTGGTCACCAAAAGCACATGACACATCTGCTCAAGATTCCATGGAAATATAGAATCCTAGCTTAGGTCAGCTTGCAAAAACAACTGGTCTTACACACTAATACTCATCCATCTATTGTAACACCTACTTCTCAGAGAAAACAGGTTTTTTTGCCTATTTTCTGATTCTCCTTCCTCCAAAATGTCTAACTCAAATGAGAACTAAAGTTGATCTTCTACAGTTAGATACCTAAATGTTCTCCTAACTGTTAAAAAGAAAGAAAATTATATAATACAGACAATATCAGGAAAAATGCACTTTATCAAGCTAACATACTTGTTCAATACTTTTTAAGTGAACTACTGATTAAAACTTCCAATTTCACAGTATGTTGATACAACCCAAGGAATTCGTGAGAAAATAATTCTAGAATTGGATTTGTTTTCTTGCAATATATAATAAGGTCAAGTGAGTCAAAATGATGACCAATGGAATTCATAAGTTCTGTCCTTGGCCAGAATAGGTGTCTTCATAGGTAGCACAAATTTCATTAATAAAGAAACACATTGTCCAACATTCTGTACAGTTCCTTTTTTATATAAACTATTTCAGTGTCACTCAGTCTTATGGGTGGAAAAGTATAATCCCCACTGAATGCTAAAATGTCTCCAAATTCTACATGTAGAATATAACACAGCACTGATGATTACTCTAGACTCACAAAGAAGCAGCGTCTTTAAGACATTCTACAAGGCATCTTTTTTGAACACGCTGAAGGCATTCAAGTGGACTTCCTCTCCCATCCCCCAAAAGCACTTTGTAAATAATGTGTGTCACCATTTAAAGTATCCTAAGAGAATAACTCTAAATTAGATCTTTATATTAACTGAGACCACCTTGAAAGACTCTTCTTTTGTGGAAAAGGAAGTATTTTTTTTCCTTCAGTTATCAGAGAGCTACAGGAAGACCAGAATGCAATACCATCCTTCACGTTCAGACATTTTCTGAGTGCAGATTCTCATATTAGTGGTGCCTGCTGCATTGCTTAGCACCATACCTTGACCCATCGCTCTAAAATAAAACAAGACAACAGCAGCAGCAGCAGCAGCAGCAGCAACAAAACCCCACACATTACATAGCATGCATTTAGTTATGTCTTTGTCCTCATTGACTAAGGTTGATTGTCTTCATAGGTAATGAACTAGAATCCTGCAGAATATTCAAAAATGTCCTGCAAAACAAACAAACAATAACAACAACAAAAATCAAGACAGGAGATCTGACCCAAGACTGAGAAAGGAAATACATCAAGGCACTAAGCACTTGCCACACAAGCAAGAGAACCTGGGTTCAGATCCCCAGAGTCCAGGTAAAAGCTGAACACACAGCACAAACACCAGTGATTCCAAAGCTCCTATGGCAAAATTAGAAGGGAGAGAAAGGCAAATCCTTGGTAAGTTGTAGACCAGCTAGTCTGATAAACACAACCAAAGAAACCCCACCTTCAACAGGGACTAATAGCAAAGTTCCTCTGACCTTTATACACAAAAGCATACCACACTCCTTATAAAAATGTGTGCCTACACATAGAAAATCAAAAAAAAAGAAAAGAAAAAGAAAAGTGAAGAGAAGGAAAGTGAAGGGAATAGAAGGGAGGATAGAATGGAGGGATGGAGAGGGAGAGGAGGGAAAGGAAGGGGAGAGTGGGCAGGCAGATCAGAGCAAAGGAAAGATATTCTCTTGGTCTCTCTTTGGGCTGTAGAACTTGGGACAATCGCAGATAGTCATGGCTGCACTAGGGGGGCATTTGCAAGCCTCCAGTGTCACCACTTTATACACTCAGTGAGCTTCCAGCTGTAAACACATGCATC
>NW_021604786.1:716403-737462 GCF_004785775.1 Grammomys surdaster
CTCCTCCTCCTCCTCCTCCTCCTCCTCCTCCTCCTCCTCCTCCTCCTCCTCCTTCTTTTTTGGCAGAGTGTTTATATTACACACACCATAACCTTATAACCTATTAGTTCTGTGACATCTGCCAACTGTGACACATAGACATAATTTGACACCTATAGGCAAAGAACATCTAATTGCTGCTACATTATATAAAGAAGGCATATGCACATGTGCTAACATACCCATATGGGTTAACAAGTGGAAATAATGCATCCAGTTACTGCAAAACTAAATGTTCACCAAGGTAACGCATTAGGCAAAACTTCCACTGGACTTTAGTTATTATAGTAATAAGCATGCCTGTGTTGATGAAAACCATCTCTATTTTCATTCTTTTGAAAGAGACCTTCAAGATTATCGTCTTGTGCATTTGTGTGTGTGCATGCACACATGTTTTCATGTATGAAGGTATGTCATAAATGCTTACAGAAGCAAGAAATGGGTGGAAGATCTCCTGGAGCTAGAACTGCAGGTGGTTACTAATTTAGCTGTACTGATATAATTTTATATAAAATGCTTAGTGGTGTAGTTTTTAAAATAGAGGGGGCTGTGGAAACAGCTCACCAGTTAAGAGTTCTACAATTCAAATTTTACTCGATAGGCTCTGGGGAGGTCATTTGGAAGCACTGTGAAAATAAAGGAAAACGTAAGTTAACAAAGTGTTTTAAGAAATTAAGAGTGGCTGGAAGTAAGCCAACAGTTTCCCAGAATAAGCATGGAGAAGCAAAACTTTTAAAAATAAACTAAGGTAAATAATGAACGCAAAATGACCCTTTCAGAAACATACTAACACTTCTCCACACCACTAAGCATTTTATATAAAATTATATCAGTACAGCCTAGTTAGAAACATGTATCCTACAATTTTCAAAATGAGGTCAAGGTAAACAAACTTTTTAAAGTTTCTTTCTTTCTTTCTTTCTTTCTTTCTTTCTTTCTTTCTTTCTTCCTTCTTTTTCTTTTATTTTTGTTTTTTTTTCCAAGACATATTTTCTCTTTTATAACAGCTAAAACTCTCCTGGAACTCCTTTTATATATCAGGCTAGCCTAGGACTCACAGAGATCCACCTGCCTTTGCCTCTGGAATGTCAACATTAATATCACAAGCCACCATGCCTTCCTGAAACTCTTAGACTCTTAGAAAAGCCACCCTCAGTTTGTTATTCGTTCTGTTCTGTTTTCCGCTGTAACATCAACAAACACTGCCATCATTCTAACTTAAAAATACCAAGACTAGTTACATGTTTGTTCAGAAGTACAACTGAATACTTTTGAGCAGAGCAAGGTTCTGAAGCACCATTCACAGTAACTGCTGGAAGATGCATCCTGTCCCAAACATGCCTCTTTGTCCACTCAGAGATTCAAGGGCCCAGAAACAGGATTCTCTGGAAGCTTTCCCTGTGTCTTGTAAAATCAGCTATCTCCAGAACCAACTGAGTAAAGTGCAAGAGAGGAAACACATGTTTTGTTTTGTTTTGTTTTGTTTTGTTTTGTTTTGTTTTGTTTTGTTTTTCTCAACTGTCAATAGCTGCCAGTTTTTTGAACTGTTTCAGTTTGTGGATCACTTGAGGAGGCAGGATAAAAAGTCAAAGGTAAAATGAGAAAGAAATCCAACACTATGACAGTCTCAGCATTGCTACAATGTAACAAGTATATAGATAACACTGACACTGTTCTGTGAGTGACATCTACCAGCTGGGAATCACTTCATTGCTGCCATCAAACCACCACTGTACACAGTCGGGAGTCTAAGGGACCACAACGACCACATGTTATCCAGAATATACTCCATCACCATTTCCAACAGAAGTTACTATTGCTGAATCTTACAGTCAGAGCAAGAAGCTAGAAGCTCATCCATAGAGAGAAAGAGCTTTGTCAAGAACACTGAATTGGGAACGGCAGCTCAACCACTTAAGCAGGGCTCGCACATGATCTCAGGTCGATGGTAGTAAGCTCCAGCCATGGATTTGATGATATTAATCTATCCGCCACTTCTTCTTTTACTTGGAACCATCACCAAAGACAAATGTTCTCTTCCACTCAGAACTTTCAGTGGAGAACTTCAACTAGCAGCTCTGTAACTTTTGCTGGATATTATAAACAGCCCAACTGATGATGTTATCTTTCTGCTGCTTGATGTTTCTTCCTTACTGGTTTTCAGCTAAGCTCTGTGCTTAATAAACTCACTCATTTACAAATGAAATTAGGGTTAGTATATCTCATTCTCTGCAAAGAACATGGTGTTGTAGCTAAAAATGTCTACAGAGAGCAATCACTTGCGTGGGATACAATGTCATTGGGGATTGATCAGAGCAATAAATCTCTTATTAGCCTAGCACCTATCCATCACCACGGCCACTGTCATTTTGGATAATAGTCTTAGTTTGTTTCACTTTAAGCTCTAGATCTGTGGACTATATCTTGGAGAAGCAGTAACTCACTTAGAGTGTTCATATGGTACAATGATCATGACGACCACAAAAAAATTCACTAAGCAATGAGGTGCTTCAGTGACCTTGAAAATCAGCATTTGACAGATTGTGAATATAGAATGATAAACACAGCATGACCCATCCCTCTTAAATTACCTATACTTAATGGGTATAACTTTTAGGCCCATCACAGACTGTACTTTAAGGGGAAGAAAAAGAAAAGAGGTAGGACTTAACAACAACGGCAAAAATAAGTATTTGTGACTTGCAACAAAGACGAAAGAAAAAGTCACCTTTGATTCTTCACAGTTTCATCAAAATGAAAGATGGACAGAAGTAACTATGTCAACCGAAATGCCACCGGGAGAATGATCATTTTAGCGTTTCTCAGGAAATACAAGCAAATTGTTTGACGCTACATCTCTGACGGCAGATCTACTTTCCTCAAAATGATTTCTTTTCAGGCATGATAAAACACACACCTCCGAAAACACAATAATAAAAGTATGAGATCATTCACAGTAATGTACAGAACGTGGCGCACTCCTCCTTTCTTCCTATGAGCTGTCACCTGATGTCAGTAAATATATTTTAATCCACATATTACCCTACAGAGGCCTGGCAGATGCAACCATAACCATTCACAGGAAATGTACATGCTAACACAGCTGCTGTTTATAATTAATAATGCTAAAACTCCCTACACTGTGCCAACGTGAGGCAGCACTAAGATACATTTAAGTTAATGTGCTTTTTAAAATTGTCTAAACGGCAATGTGGAATCAGAGGAAAAGGCTTTCAGTTTTCAACTCCTGCAATTTGTAAAACTGCTTATGCCTATATCACATTTCTGGATAAATTCCTTTTGTTTTCCAGGAGTACTAGAGTGCTGGCTTCTATTACATTGACAACATTTTTATCTCAAACCATCATGTATTAAAAAGACTGCAGATGATTCAGCTATAGTGAGAGAGAGAGAGATGAGCCCCGATAAGAACTTCTCTCAGCCTCTTCAGGAAGAAAAGAATGTCTTAGCATCTGACACTACTTTCTCTGTGGCTTAGATTCAAACTCTGCAGGTATCTAGTCTGAGATGGCATCGCAGACATAGTTTTGGGCTCAGGTGCTACAGGAAACACTTTACTGTGAAATAATAATTTCTTTTGAAATATAAGGTGGGAAGAGGTAGGCTGTATTCTGACCTAACATTTTACGAGCTGCAGAAGCCAGTATCTTTCTCTGGGAGGTACATCTCTGAAATTATACTGTCAGTCAATAGAAAAGAAATGGCTTAATAGTCAAGAGCATAAAACCTGATTTATATGTGACTTTGAAGAATGCTCCTTTGTATAAAGTAATCTAGGTTTACTCATTCTTGGAGTATTTTGATTTATAATACAGTAAAGAGTTTATTTTATATATATTTACAGTATATATGTGCACATACATGCATGTTCATAAATTAGCTGGCAAAAAGAAAATGTGTTCAATAATATAGGCGGTATAAAGCTTGACTTTTTGAAAATGTGTTTTCTGCTTGTCACTCCACCCTTATGGAGCTAAACTATTTCTTCCTTCTTTACCCATTAATCCTGACCTTAGTAAATGTGATAATCGTAATTTTGTGCCTGTGCTTGATATTAGAGAAAAATAAAGAGGATACAAGTATAAAAAGCAATCCTCAATTACACAAATATTTTAGTCGACTGATTTTACCAGGACAGCGGTTATTTTACAAATATGAACCATGGACCTGGAAAGTACACGTGAAGCAAGGGTATGATACGCTAAGAGTTTATCATTCAGGAAATCCACCACAAAGATCGGATTCTAAGCCATCTATCAGAGGACACTGGGATGGCACTTATAAAACACCAACTAGAATAAATATCTTCAAACAGGTGAACTAAGTCTGGCGTTAGCATAATGATAGAGGCTAAGGGGCACAGTGTGTTTACAACAGCCTGAATCACGATGTCTATGAGACAGCCTTAGCCTAAGACAGTAGTTCTCAACCTGTGTGTCACAACCCTCGGCAGTTAACTGCTCCTTTCACAGGGGTCACCTCAGACCATTGCAAAATATAGGTGTTTACATCACGATTCAAAACAATAGCAAAATTATAGTTATGAAGAAGCAATCAAAATAATTTTATGGTTGGAGATCAGGACAACGTGAAGAATTGTATTAAAGGGTTGAAGCCATAAGGACGTCGAGAATCATTGTCCCAGAGCATGAATGTAGGAAAGGTGGGTTCCAGCTTCATGCACAGATGCTACAGTGGAGAAGACTTCTCAAGAGGCTGCCAGGTGACTCCAGCTTGAGCTCACATAGTCTTACCGACTTAACCTAGATTCAGAAAACATAATTTGTCACCACCCTGCATGTGCAATTGCACATACATCTGCATGTTCTGTTGCACATACATTTGCATGTGCATTGCAAAGAGATGGTAGTGTATTTAGGCACCATGACTAACATAGATCTGCCAGAATATCCTTTATCTTCACGTTGCTCTCTGTAACCTTCCTTCAAACAGTTATGCAAAAAAAAAAAAATTAGCCCACAATTCTTGCCATCCAGAGACTGTCCCACCATGTGATTCATTCCGTCCATAGATACCAAACCCCAATACTATTGCTGATTCCAAGATGTGGCTGTAGACAGGGGCCTGGTATGGCTGTCCTCTGAGAGGCTCTGCCAGGGCTTGACTAATAATACAGAAGAAGATACTCACAGGCAACCATTGGACTGAGCTAACTGGGGACCCCAATGGAAGAGTTAGAGGAAGGTCTAAAGGAACTGAAGGGGATTGCAACCCCATAGGAAGAAAAACTAACCGGACCCCTCAGAGTTCCCAGGGACTAAACCACCAACCAAAGTATATACATAGGCCAGTCCATGGCTCCTGCTACATATGTAGCAGAGGATGGCCTCATCTGGCATCAATGGGAAGTGAGGCCCTTGATTCTATGGAGGCTTGATGCCCCAGTGAAGGAGGATGCTAGAGGGGTGAGGTGGGAGTAGGTGGGTGGGTGGGAGAGCACCTTCATAGAGGCAAAGCTGAGGTGGATGGGGTGAAGCATTTGTGGAGGAGGGACTGGGAAGGGGGATAACATTTGGAAATAAAATGATTAATAAAAAACAAAACCTAAAAAGTGTAAATAAATAAATAAATAAATAAATGAAAAGACATTGAGTTCAATATTAAACTATAATTTGAAACCCAATAGTTTAATTCTCTTTGTGTTGGTATTTGCAAAATAAAACACCATGTCTTAATTGGCATATTTTGAAGGTTTTTAAACAAATTCCTATTCTGAAATGTTTGTCTTCTAGAAAAAAAAATGCATTTAAATTGCCTAATTGTTCAAATATTAACCTGTAGCTAATCCATGACATTTAAGTATTTTTAATGAAAAAAAAATAAATACTTTAGCTTACTTTAATAAAACATAAGACTATTTTTCACCTTTAAAAGCATTTAAGCTATTTTCAGTATTACAGGAAATTATGAGTGATCTCCACAGAATAATTATGAGACAAATACTCTAGGTGTCTTTAGGAAGATAACTCACCATGAGAAACTGGTTCTTAGATCAGTGGGGAAAAAAATGTTATTTTTAGAATGAGAAAGCAGTGTTTGATTTCCTTTGGGGAAACAAGTCCTCTGGAATAGTTTAGAATTGCATCTAACTATGATACAGTGAGTCCTGGTGTTCTAAACTAAAATCAGAGTATACATCATGTAATGTATATATCAAAAGACTCTGAATATGTTTTGAGTCCCTCATCTTTGTCCCTAGTTCTGAGATTAATGCAGAGCTCCTCAAACCACAGCTGTCATTAGTCAATACAAGCAATTAATAAATAAGAATAGTGTGTTGAGACACGATAACATTCCAACCATAATTAATTAAAAATACATTGTTTACATCTCTAACATGCTATGGCATACTCTGGATGCTGGAGAAGAGATAGTAAGTTCCGTCAGTGTGGAGTTCACAGCCCATAGTGGGTATGAGACGAGATGGGAGAGCTCAGGTAAGCATAGGGTATGGTCTACATCGGGTTGTCAGACGGGCACTTCTGATGTGGTGAAATAAAAAGAGTGGACAGCAGCAGATAGGGGTATAGGTGGAAAAGGTAACCCTTGGGATTCCATGGCCGCAAAAGTCCAACTGTGAGGGATGTAGAGTAGCAGAGAGTTGGCAGAAGCTACGGGACAGGGGTAGGGTGGGGACATGGTGAGAGGGTGGGATGGGGGGATGTACAGATTGGGGGTGGGGATGGGGAGGAGATAATAGACTGAAGTAGATGGTAAAACAGTACTGATAAAACTGAAGACTGACATGACTGGAACTAGGTAAGGGAGTCTGTTAGGACATTATATTAGAGAAGTAGGAAGCACATTTACATATAATAACAAGAAAAATAAATCAGTAATCGAAGCAGAGGATGAAAATACATACTCTCTCCTAGCTGGGTCACAGGCACACTGCAGAGTGGGAGAACTTTTTGAAGGCAGAAGTGCAGTTCCTTCACCCATGAATAATTCAATAGCTTCATTACACTTTTCTTCTGTTTTAGATGACACATACCAGGTAAACTGACGTTCAAAACAACATGAAATCTGCCAAGTTATATGACTTTATAAGAAGTATGTAATGGAAACCCAGCAATTCATTAGGTTCCAAGTTTACTTCACAGTTGTTATCATTCTAACAGTTTATATCAACCTATTAAAATTAATAATATTTTTTCCAAACTTTATATCAAATTATGTAGTCGGTCCATCCAGATTCATTTTAAAGGCGAAGGTAACAAAAACCTGTGCTTTGTAGAGGCAGGGATTTTGACAGTGTGGCTTGGTGACAAACAGGTTGTGACCACTGTATACAGCAATATATGTCCTGTAATGTTTCTATTTTATTAATAAGATTAGAATATTTATTCATTATTATATCATGAAATCACTAATTGAAAACATTTTTCAAATACCTAAATAGTTTGGATAAGTGCATTGTATTTGTTTAAAATACATTTAACAAATAAGCTAATATTTTATGATTAGTTCACTAAGTGAAAGATAACTCTGAGCCAAATCATGGTATCTTTATTGTGGCAAAACTGTGCTGTGAAATAGTGCAATTATCCTTCATTTTATGACTACTTGAAAATGAAGATATTCATCATTATATAGCTAGGCATTCATATTATTTTGAGCCTTGGGTTTGGGTACCTAACACTTTGACAAGTTTCTGTGGTAGAATTGAAAAAAACAAATGAGTATGATACTCTAATCATTTATGAAGCTCTACAGTAATGTTAACATCACCAAATAGATAAGACAAATATAGTTAAAGGTGTTTGCTTCCTAGCACTGACAGAGCTTCCTCAAACCTGCAAAGACTTCTGATTCTGAAACATCAGCCTTTCCTATTTATACAAGAGTTGAAAAAAATTGCACTAAGCATCGTTATGTATTTGTTGGTTTAGGTGCTGGGGATCTAACCCAAAGCCTCACATGGTCAGCATGGAGTCGTATCCCCAACCCTTGTGACCTATAGTTTGAAGTATTTCTCCTTTTATGAAATGTTTGTTGTTATTTAATTGCCATTGAACGAGAAGCAGAACAATTGCTGACCTTCAAATGATGACATATGCATTACAAATTGGATTAGACAATTTTCTTTCCTGTAGAACTTTCTTTTTGAGTCCACACATCAAATATCAAAGAGTTAAAAGCTGACAATGGTAAAAGGATACCAACGACTCTTCTAGGAGTGAAGCTGTTTCATCTCTGAGAACACCATTCCTAATGTGGAGAAAGACATGTTCTATTGTAGGATCAATTTACTAGACCAGCACAAAGAGGCACAATCTTAACCTTCTTGCCCTTAGAAATTAGTTTCCCATGGCAAGAAATCAACAGATTTGTAGCAAATAAATGACTATTAAAGTGGCCAGAATGTGTTTCTGAACTCCTTAGGACTGGCAACTGTGAGGTTCTATTCGTTTCAGAGATTTCGGTCTGCATATGCTGTATACTCAGATTCTTAGTATCGTTATCAAACATTTTAAGGAAGATTTGAGAAAAGAAACACACGGTAATGATAGTTTTTATACCTTCAGAAATGTTTTGATAAGAACGTTAGGGATGTGGTCAATAGAACCTATTGGAAAGGTAATTTCACAACAATAAGAAGGAGAACTGTGAACAAGGAGGTCAGGACCCCACCAGCATATTCTTTGTTACATTTCCATCTTCTCTGAGAGTGACACCACCCCCTCAAAAAAAAAAACAATAAATTGTCTCTAAAATACATTGATGATCAAAACAGCAAATGTTATTATTTTAAAAGTAACTATATTTTATGTGTTCAAGGGGTGAGTTTTTTTTACTGATACATATATTTGTTTTAAATTATAAACAAGTCACTTTGCTTAAAGCTGGAGCTGCTTCTTTCTTGAGTGGACATATTAGAGGTAGTAAGCAAGGAAGACATTCATTTTCTCCAATTCTCCATAATGGAAAATGACATAAAATAAATGCTACCTCCAGATGGTCAGGACGGCCTTATCCTAATCAAATATCTGAATTATGAATTCATGCTACATTTTCAAACCCATGCTTGCCATTTCCTGTCCAGCTGTCATGGGTGTGGGACAGTGGTCATTCTTTCTTCCAAATGCAGTTGACCTTTCCTTTAAGTATCAAAATTATACTCTATTTAAACATTGTTACACTGCAGGAGAGCCCCAGGTAAATGAATGCCATGGACCAACAATCAAAACCAGACTTGATTGAAGTGGAAGTTTCTGGTTGGGTCAGGTGATACAGACTTGAGCAGTGTTTTAGGGAGGCAGATTGGCATGATGCTTTGCTGATGCCAAGACCTGTGGGAGGACACAGGATGCTTGGAGAGACTCTAAGCGGTACTCAACAGACAGTGAGGTAGTACTTGCCTCGCTAGCCTTGCAACACTTCACTGGTCTTCACTTCATTGCCGGAGGCATGGCAGAGAACCCGTGGCATTCCAGCTGGTCCTGGCTGCTCTACCTGATCTTAGACATTTTGCTGGCTCATGCCTATTCGGCTGAGGCCTGGTAGTTTCTGCTGGATCATGTTACTCTTGCTGATATGTGTTTAGTATCTTGACACTACTGAACAGAGCTGCTGGTATCCTGACAGCAGAGACTGGAATCACCCCCAAAGAACTACTAAACAGGTCTACATCCCCTTGTCCTATTTACCATCTTTTCTCCCCTACCTTTGGGCTGTGGGCTAGAAGGGGAGTTGAAGAGTTTGGGAACCCTTACTAAAAGGAAGGTTTTGAAAAATCTAAGCTTAAGACTCAATTCTCCATCCTTACTTCTTGGAGGTTCTTAGTAAAGCCTGGCCATTCAGAGACAGTAAATAAATAAATAAATAAATAAATAAATAAATAAATAATAAAAATAAATTAGCCATCCTGGCTAAGGGCAGCGTTGGTCATTGTAACTGGATCTTCAATAGGAAGCATTTCCCAAGATGACACTTGACGAGCCTGTGACAATTCAGAGTCCTTGTTGAATATTCACCTCAGGAGATAATCACAGGACTAGTGATCCTCTGGAGCAGTGTTTGGTGTCAGAGGAGTTTCAGATTTGATTTTATTTTCTGGTGGATTTTATGTAATTCCTGCATATATATCCGTAAGCATCCATGTATGCTGTTTTGGGAATGGGGCCAAGTCAAAGCACCACATTCTCTTATGGATCTTGTCTGAAGTCAATTTCTTAGCTCTAAGATGGGTTCCTGCTATCTGTGCTCATCACACAGGAGCAGATGGGATCAGGGTACAAAAACTGAGGCAGACTGACCATGACATCATAGTCAGCCTGCTTACACTGTAAGAAAAATAAAGGGAGGGATGAAGGGATGAAAAGAAGGGGAGATCAGGTATGAAAGATTTTCTACTTACTGATGCTATGTCAGCACTTAAAATATGTACAATTTTGGAGGAACTCAGAATTCATAATTTTGAATGATAGTTTTGACCGATACCACACACTGTGACAAACATGATGTAGGTTATAGATTGGGTACAATGCATTCCATAAATATATACCTCAAATTGTTTTCATATTAAAACCTCCATATATTGGTATAAATTCTCTGAATGTCTGCAAATAAAAATCAAAGTTGCATCCATCCACATGATGTGTCTACTATTCAAATCAATTTTCGTTAAAATAATATAGAGAATTTAAAGTATTTATGAGAAACCAGGCCTTGTTTAAGACATCTATAAATGTATTCGATGTTTCAATTCACTCAAATATTTTATCTCTTTAAGCATTTATGATTTCCTTACAACTATTCCTTTCTTTAGCCCCTTTTATTTCTGTGGTAAATGATCAGGGCCCAGACTAAAGAAAGCTTGCTTCAAGATAATGTAACTTTATCATAACCTATCATTTCTATGACAAAAACAAAAACAAAAGCCATCACATGGCCTGTTTCTGTAATACTCATGCCCTTACACAAGCTTTATTCCTATCTTGTTTACAGAGCAGCTAAAACCATATTCAGCTCATTCATAACTCAAACTGTACATGTGTTTGTAAAGATTCCAAAGTGGCATATTTCAGAAATATTCAGCATTTGTTATTCTAAATGTGCCATGCTATTATTTAATCAAAATTCACTCTACAGATTGATTTCGTGTGGAAAGACACAGCTACGTGTAGAAATATTTAGTATTTTTATTAAATATATAAATAACATCAATTTTAATAGGCCACTAACTGCTGCAAAGCAACTTGGAAGATGACTACGTCCTGCCTGTCAATCACCTGGGTACTGTTTGGTAGAAGTCACACGTAAAAACTTATTTTACTTAAAATTATGTTATTTGTTACTAATTTATAGTAAGTATTGACTATTTTTCATGACATTGTTATATTCATAGAAAACATAAAAGTCTGCCTATTCAACAAAAGACTGCAGAATTAAACCCATGTAGATTAGAGAGAACTAGTTGCCAGAGGGTTAACTAAAAGTTGATTTTTTTTTTCAGACAAACAATAATGTTAAACACACCTGGAAAATCAACCCATACCATATGTGTCAGGCAGCATTCTTTAATGGGGACTAAGTTGTTGATAGGCTGACACTGTCACAAGTCTCATAAGAACTGTGACTTTCACAGAAGAAATTCAATGCCTTTTATTCAAACACCATTGAAAAGGGGGAATTTAGCCCTTTCTTTTAAATGCCAATCGGGGAGGGAGATGGGTGGGGTTGGGTGGGGATTGGGGAAGAGAAGAGAGGGAGATGGGGTAGGGGAAGAGAGAGGGAAAAGAGGGGATGAGACATAAGGAGAGGGTAGGGGATGAGAGGAGAGAAAAAGAGAGGGGAGGGGAAGAGAGCAGAAGGGAGGGAAGAAGAGGAAAGGGGAGGGGAGAGGAGAGAAGAGAAGGAAATTAATCCTTTTAACCCTGAGTCAAATCATATTAACTAAGAGTAAGTGGGGAAAACATTAAAACATGTTTCTTAAATTTGTTTAACCTGAGGAATCAACCCAGGAGCAGTGACTATATTATGTTTCCAATTTTGTGGCATAAAGTAGGAAAAATCTCTAAAGGCCTGGCATACACAATGGTTGTTTGGTTGTTTGGTTGTTTGTTTGTTTGTTTGGTTGGTTGGTTGGTTGGTTGGTTGGTTGTTTGGTTGGTTGGTTGGTTGGTTGGCTGTTTAACGAAAATTTTCATTGTGTGGTTGACTATACTGAGTTCGGTGAGAATCATATTTTCTCACCGATGAACTTTTAGGTTTATTCTTCAAGAAAAGATGGTGAGGTTTTTTGGTTAGTTTTTTAAGTTAAAAGGTAATTCTTCCAGCTTTCTCTTAATCTAGTCTTGGAACTCACTCTGTAGACCATGGTGGCCTCAAATACAGAGATCCACCTGCCTCTGCCTCTGCCTCTGCCTCCCAAGTGCTGGCATGAAATGCTTGAGCTACAATGCCCCTGCTTTTACATAGTTTCATAAAGTGAAAAAAATCTACCTTATGTTTACAATGTACATTTGGTGCTACTCATGACTAAATTTTCTCTAAGATCAACCTTACGATAGGGCTGGGTAATGCCAATTTAATTCAATTCTAGTGAATAAATACCAGGCAAAAATTACAACCAGACCATCTCTCTTTATGTTAACATTATAGTCAATATTTGTAAGCAGTTCTCCCCAGCCCTGCCCCTCTGTCCTTTCTCCTCCTTGCTCTGAGGATACAGCAGCAGGTGGGCTAACACTGTGGTAACGACTCACTCTCCTACTGGCTGACCACATGCTTTACTGCTCCTACATAACCCGGAAACTATCCACCTGGGCTTCCACATGGATAAGATTCCCAATTCCATTGGAAAGAGTACTCGGAGTGGACCGCCATCTTTGGCCCACAGTAGATGACTTTTCTCATTGCAGCCCCTCAGGAACCTCCATACTCAGGAATGGTGGACACGGGAGGGCTGGCTGCAGTTACGTGTGGCACATTGTCGTTCACACAGGAAGCACTACGTCCATCAAAATACGACAGTGCACCCGCAATTCTCCCGCTTTCTCTGCAGGAATCTGGAGTGAGATTATTTCTCCATAGCCTGCTAGCTCTTCTTAAGTGGATGCTACATATCCCTTTGGAATTGAGGAATATGCTAGCCACTCATCTGGGATCCTGAATAGCGTGCATTTTGTTTCATAATTTTCATTGAACTCCATAAATGCAAAAGGAGCCCTAAAAGGATTCCAGGGTTACTTTAGAAATGTAACGGTATCTCAGTCGAGTATAACAGAATGATATAGGAAGATATATGCACCTGGGATTAATTCCCGACATGGATTTGTCTTAAAAGGTAACAAAGTCTGTCTGTGATTTGTTCAGATGCGAAATAATCACCTGAAAAATATTCAAAATGGAATTAGCTTTTAAACCAAATATCAGTCAAAGTGAACTGATGGATAAAAGCCGTTAGTTTAAAAACAACTGACTTTTAAAAATGTATTTATAATTAAATTTTTCTATCCAGTTCAGAATTAACCACTTCGATCTTTGTTTTAACCGTGACAGCATATGGTTATGAGACCGACTTGCTGGATTTTAAAATATTTTAAGCTTCTGTCTTAGCGTGCCATCTTGTTTCATAGACATGAGATAATATTAGATGTTATAATTACTTTCAAAAATGGACTGTAAATTATAACTTCACTTTGGTTCTTGTATTTGTTAGGGTGTGTCAAAATGGAGTGAGATGGAGAAATTCAGCAGGGCCTCTGTCCAAATGACATGGTAAATGGGCTTCTCTGTGAACAGCAACTCAAGTGTTCAGAAACTGGAGAAAGAAAAAACTAAAAATCAACCTTAGTCAGTGCCCCCCCCGTGTGTGTGTGCATGTGTGTGTGTGTGTGTGTCCCTCCCTGACTCCCTCACTCCCTTTTTCTCTCTTCTTTCTCCTCCTTCCTGTCTTCTCTCCTACTCCTCCACTTTCCTGATTATATACAGTGTGACAAACTAACGCACTTCTACCACTGTGCCTTCTCTGCCATGGTAGACTGTATACCTTAGAACTGTAAGCTCAAATAAGCCTTTTCTTCCTTAAATTGCTTCTTGTTGAGTATTTGATCATAGGAGATAGAAGAAAGAAAAAAAGAAAGGAAGAGGGAGAGAGAGAGGAAGAAGAGGAAGAGGAAGAGGAGGAAGAAGAAGAAGAAGAAGAAGAAGAAGAAGAAGAAGAAGAAGAAGAAGAAGAAGAAAACAGAAATATAAC
Source organism: Grammomys surdaster (assembly GCF_004785775.1). Lineage (NCBI taxonomy): Eukaryota > Metazoa > Chordata > Mammalia > Rodentia > Muridae > Grammomys > Grammomys surdaster. The sequence goes on from NW_021604786.1 coordinate 730,688, forward strand.
TCAATATAGTTAATCTAGAATGAGGCTACCATGTAATAAAAGAGTCATGTAATGTAGACTACTAGAAACTAAGGAAATCTTGTAAATACTAAAAGTGATGAACCATTTATCTAAATTACAAACATGTGTGGACCTTTTTGGACTTTTTTTTTTAAACATTGTTTCTGATAAACTGAGCCTCATAGCATCTGAAATGCAACTCAACAAATCACAACACTTCTTATTAAAGAACCTCTAATTATTGGAACTAGAGGCCTAGAAGAGTTAATATGATAAGAAATTAGAAATTTACAGGAGCTGTCACCCCAGGTTGGCCATTCCATTAATGGGATGTGGAGATCCAGCCCTTGATGGATCAGCCACTAATGATCTAAGATCACATTCAAAATTAATGCATATATTTTATTTTAATAGTCTAAAAACATAATTGTCTTTAATATATTCAGGAGTTATTATCAAATACTTAAAACCATTTTATTAAGCTATCATGAAGAAACTGATATGTTAGGTGATAGATACCATTTTTTTCCCTCCAGCGTAAATCCCTAGGCATCCCTAGCGTAAATCAAGAGTTATTTATATTTCTCCTATAAGTAAAAAAAATCTTCATTGTGAAAGAGGTGTGAATTATATGGATGATGAGATGGAATTAGAAAACTTAGCATCTACTGTAATTACCACACCCATTAATTACAGTGCAAACATAATGAATACAAAGATCATTAAGCCAACCACATACTTCTAGTATAATAGAAGTGTGAAAGTTTTGCAGGAGAAATTATACAAAAGGCAAAGGGCTATGTCTCTAATGTGCTCCATTGATTTAAATGGCTCCAAGAGCATTCACAGTGACCAGCTTCTCTGCGACTTGTAATTCCTGTCCGTGATGAACATGAAGGCTCCGCTAGAGCCTAACCCATGGGTAAACGAAATCCTTTATGATCTATGTCAATCCTATGCAATTGAACCATCATCAGAAATACAGGAACTGTAAAATTATGTAAGTAATAGATTTGAAAATCAACATTAAATCTTTTTTTATAAGTGGATCGATTTTTATTACTCTGAGGGGTCTGGAGTTTATCTGATCTTATGACTATGTTAAAAGACAGACCCCATTATATGAGTGAGAAAAAATTTCTAAAGACATATGAAAAATGTTGTAAAATGTGCAAGTATTAGAATTTTAATTTTCACATTTAAAAAAAAAACAGCTTAATTTCCAGAACTTACAATTCCTCATGTCAAACAGCAGTGAACATAGACACGGAGGGATAGATGCATATAAAGGCTTGCTATTTATTTTTGAGAATTTGCTCAAAAATCAGAGTTGGATTGGTATAAAATCGGTAAAATGCTCAGCCACACACATACACGGGCACTTCTTGTATTATCTTGTTGATTTTATATTACTGCATTATTTTAGGCACTCGGGAGTAATATTTTAACTTATAAGTACTTTTGTAATCCCCACAAAATGCAACATTATTAATTTGTTAAATAAATTTTTACAAAGTCTTTAGCAAGTTTAAGTTTCATTACAGTATGTCAGATAATAATTACTTAGGTTATTAAAAGTAGGTGAATCCATATCTGTGAGCTTTGAAATGATTGGCCATTTTGGAAGGGGTGCAAATGTCTGTTTGTAAATGCTCATTTTATTCGATGTTTTTGAGATAGAAGAGATCCATCCAATATCTTCAAAGTAGAGTCTTTCTTGATCTTTTAAAAGGCATGTGTTCATCCATCTCTTCCTTCACCAATGCAGAAAGCTGCGTTCGCCTTTTTACTGAATACCAAACTTCTACTGCCATGCTTTCCTTCATTAGCAATCAATATTTTACTGAAAGAAAACAAAAACAAAAACAAAACCCTGAACTGAAATGACTGGTCTGTCACTCGGTTACTAATCGTAACTGTTTACTTGATTCCGTGGAGGCTCTTATGTAGAAGGTATTACTAGGTGTCCGTCTACAAGGGTAATAATACTTAAAATCATGCTGACATGCCTGAATTTAGCTTAGCCTATCCAGTAATCATCATAGTGATAACCATGATAATGATGTAATAATAATTGTATTCGTAAAAATAACCGTCATAATCAGCATAATGATAACGGTAACATCACAATCATTTTATCATCGTCATCACAACCAGCAACAGCAGCGTCACCATCATAACCACCAATCACATAATCCCCAACACCACTAGCACTGCCATCCCCAAGATCACCCTTACCATCACCCTCGACTATCCCCAACACCATCATCACAATCACCGCCATTACCACATCACCATCATCACTACCAACTCTATCACCTTCAGCGCCATCTAGCGACTCCATCCTAAACACCATCACCGGCCTGGTAATTACCATCATTCTTATAGCCCTTTGCCAGCCCTGTCATCATCAAAATAAATCTTCAAAGTCTTCTATGTTTCAAATCACTTTATGCTAAAGTGACTATTTCATTCAGTCCTCACAGAAATTCACAAGACTTTGTTATCATAAATCCCTCCGATGGATATGGATTATCTGCTATTTGTTGTTTGGAAACCTGATTGTGAAGACTACGTAACTTACCCATGTCCCAGCTGGTGCCAAAACTCTCATTTAACTGATGTAATCTCAAGTTTGATTTCAGTTTCTGATTATAGCAATCCTGACCACCCAGCCTTCTTTCCTGGGATTAATGGAGGCCACCAGTCCCAGGTTCTTCCCTATATCCATCTCGAACTGAAATCTTCCAAGACAGAAGCGTCTATCGCTCCCTTAACAGTAATCAATCCACAGGTGCCAAGATGGGTTTTGGAGACCTCACCTACCAGAATGAAAATCCCAGGGTGCAAATATTATCTACACTGAATTTACTGGCACTCGGTCAATTCCAAAGCGTTTCCCAACTTCTTAATTCTCCTGTTCTGAAAAAAAAATTTCCTTCATTTGTAAAATTGAAAATGATAATTGCAGAAATGCCAAAGAAATTTTAATCATTAATAGGCTGAGCCCTTTGAAAATCTAAAGCAGGATTAAATGTTAATATTGCTAATCTTCTTAAGTAGAAAAAAAGTGGCAAATTTCCCCCCTAAGTCTGTAAGCAACTTCATTACCCTTTCATTTAGGTAGCCAAGTTGCAATATCCCAAAATGTGTTTCCATTTGGTTAAACATATGGTTGGCTTCGTTTACAAACAACACTCATGAATGTTACATTCTATGGCAAATGTGTTGCTGCTCTTTTGGAATGGAATACTTTGTTTTAAATTTTCATCACCTTGGTTATGGGTTAGCCCTATATTTTACTTAATTTCAACAAACATGTGGCCTTCCCAGCCTTGAACAGACTGAATAAGACTTTGTTTACCACAATAGACCTTGTCACAACAGGACCTAGGTGGAGTCATCAGCCCTGGACACACGTGCATCTTCCTACAAGAACTTAGAATAGACTGCCCACTGAGTTTGCTTTGCTACAAAACCCAGCTGAAACAAAGGATGGGTTCAGTGGTCTTTCCTTATATATACAGGCAGTGCTGAATATTAAACTTTGATCCTTGATCAGAAACTTTCTCTTGGCTCCATGCTTTTCTTGCTCCTCCATCTCCTTGACATTTCCAGCCCTCCTTTCAGGTGAACACAGTTCATCCATGGCCGCTGGGTGGCTACAAAACATGTGTCTAGCCAGGCATTTGCATTCCTATTGATTGTAGGATGTCAAAGTCACCTGGGCTGAGAACACTGGCATGTATTATGACAAACAAAATCAGATCTAAAACTATAGAAGCCAGTTTTGATGAAAGCGGAGTAAAATTTTAGGAGGGTCGGTATTTTTGATAGGTTCATAAATTAAAATGTATTTCTGAGGCTTCTGGCTATTTTCTTAAAGATAGGAGGACTACAATTTGGGGTTATGCTATTAAGAGGGAGAGAATGTACAAATATGGAAATGTGTTACATAAATTATTTCGAAGCAAGAGGCTAATGCATTGGAGGTAAACATTTTATGGTCATAGCTTTTCAATATAATGTGTTCCTATAACAATAATGAAGGCTGTATAAATTGTTGAGCAAGTTCTCCAGTTAGGATACCATGGTCTACATCAACAGGGACTCTATTTATCCCTATGGCCTTTCAGCTATACAAAATGTTCAAATCACGGAACTCAGAGCCTTCTGAGTAGCAAGTAGTCTGAGATACTGACGCTTGCTCCTAAAGGTCATGGGTTTATGCTTCACTTCCTCATGCTTTACGGGCCCATTGTATTCTGTAAGTTTGATCCTTCAGAAATGATCCTGGTCACTCAAACACTATTACATAAACATCTCCTAGAAGGATAGAAAAAGATTTTTATCACATTGCAAAAATATTCTTTGACTGTGAAGGTTGTTCGAATGTGACCACATAATCAGTGAAAGCATTCACTTTCAGAGGTAGCTTATCGAGTTTGAAGACTGTTTTCTTATTTTCTGTCCTCTAGAGCGTACTGCTAAGGGGTCATCGTCCATCAGATCGGAAGTTTCCTGAGGCTCGGCTCCGGCTGAATGTGCGGATGTGGACGCTTAGTCTGTGTGAGTTGAATCACCCTCGAAACAGGAAAGGGAACAGAAATGTGAAGAGAAAGGGAATGAAAAGAGAGGTAAGAAAAAAGGGATGAGTAAAAGGAAGGAAGAGGAATGAGTAAAGAGGTGGAACTAAAGATGTGTTTCAGTTCTGGTGTGCACTAAAGAGCTGGGTCCCCAGACTGGCCAGTACGTGCATATTATATGTGTGGGATAGATCTGGGCAACTGCGCTACTCCAAGAGGCTGTGTGGTATTGAAGACACTATTATAAACAATCCTACTGTACAAAGTATAGCTACCTGATCTGCCCTTCTTTTGGGCCTCATGAACCCCCGTGGCAAAGAAAAAAAAAATTTGCTTACTGTTGTATTGCCTACTAGCTATTCCTGGTAAAGACCATCGATAGGTGAGTCTTCTTCAACAGACTTAACCCCTTAAGTGTTTCTACCTTAGAAACCCCTGTGACTTCATGGTCCTCATGTATTATAGATTGCCTGCCGGTATACTCAGCGGATAACAGCGGGAATAAAAGCAAAATAAGACATTTTTAAAAATAAAATAAAATAGCCCATGCGTAAAAGAAAGCGTGTATAATTCCAGAAAGCCCGCGAGACTGATTTATATTGGTTAGGATAGTAGCTGTTTTGTCTAATTTCAGCTTAAATCTCATTAAAACAGGAGTCACCATCAAGAGACCATTTAGGGAGGCTTGAGGAGGGATGAAACAAGATTCCTTGTATCGCCCAAACTTCTCTCCCTTTTACTTCAAAAAGAAAGGAAGAAAGAAAGAAAGAAAGAAAGAAAGAAAGAAAGAAAGAAAGAAAGAAAGAAAGGAAAACAAGGGTCGGTGGAGCATTTCTAAGGGGGGGGGTGGGGAATGTGCTAAAATCGAGGACAGAATTTTAGTCTAATCACTCCACAAAAAATTGTTAGTAATAAAGAAAAGCCTCGCAAGGAGGTGAAACTGTTTCCATCTGTACAGCAGCTAAATAGTAACATTTAGCTTCCCATCAAAGAAAACACAGGCTGTCCTCAGAGATTCTTTTGTTTGACCTTCTATGTATCCACTTAAAGTTATTAAAAAGTCCGACAGGCAAATTGCCACTCGCGGTTTTCCCGGAGTAAGTACAACAAGGAGTTAATGGTTGAATGAACCAATCAAAATAAAGTATACGAATATTAAAAAAATACAATTCTGCAAGCTTTCCTTTCTTTTTCTGAAAAAAAAAAAATTACCCCTGAAAAAAAAATGTCCTGAGTTCCTGAGGGAGGGATTCAGAGATCTATGGACACAGCTGGCTGGGGACCTGATAGCAAACATATTTCTGCTATTTTAAAATAAATATGTGCATTAGTAATTGTTGAATGGACCTGGGTGCTTTATCTTCAGGCAATGAAAATGACTGTTGCCCACAAACACGTATGCGATGACGATCACCTAACCGCAAATGCACACAAAGAATATTTACAGATTTTATTGGGATGGAAAACAGAAATACGATTCCTCTTGACTACGTAGAATTCACTGGCTATGCTATATAGTTCCGCATCTATATAAAACCCTTCACATAGACTCAAAGAGAACCTACAGTTCATAGACTGAGTTCTACCCATGTGAATAAAGGGTTCTGATTTATAAGGTCTCGCTACAGGTAATAGCTGTGGCCATAGAAAGCACTTACAGGGATATGAGGAGAAATCCAGGGAGGGAAGTAAATTCTCTTGTTGGTTAGAAATATTTTTATACTCATAAAAGAAGTATAAAAGTAAAAAAAAACAATAAAGGGGTTTTTTGTTAACTTCTCAGCTCACTCCCATATTTAATTACCATCCCAAATACAAGCTCTCTTTTCTCACACCTTCACTGAGTGTGCCCCGGGGGCACCTGAATGTCTGCTGGACTGTCACTCCAGTCTCCTTTGTATTATGACCCCAGGTTGGACTTAATTCAATGAGAAAGCATGGAAGGGGGTAGCGGCCATCTTGGTCTTCTGAAACCATCTCTCCAACAGTGATGCTGGAAGTTGTTGCACAAAGATACTCTTACATATTCTGGTCATTTCTAACCCTCTCCGTTCTAGAGAAAAGGATGTTGTCATGCCTGTGTAATGCTGGCCTCATAGTATCTTATTAAATTTCCAGAAGGAATGCCTAAATCATCTTCTTCTTCTTCTTCTTCTTCTTCTTCTTCTTCTTCTTCTTCTTCTTCTTCT
>NW_021604786.1:737472-797563 GCF_004785775.1 Grammomys surdaster
CTTCTTCTTCTTCTTCTTCTTCTTCTTCTTCTTCTTCTTCTTCTTCTCTCAATCGCTTCATTTGATCAAATTCTGTCTTTGATTCTGGAATTTAAACTCTTTGTTCTATATATCCTTCTTTACACAGACCTGATCTATTGACTCGAAAGGAAAGGATCGCATTATTTTTAAATAATAACCTCTCAACCAGTTAATCATCGTATCAGCCACTTGATCTAGTTACATCTGCATCTCCTGTGTATAATTAGCATATGAAATATAGCTGATGCAATTTCTAAAACAAGGCGTCTATGCATCCGGTACATTAAAATAGAAAAGCACCTTTTCAAATGTATCAAAACTATCGTTTCAGTGGCTGAAGAGTGCTACTAGAAATACTTGCTACGGAAAAAAATCTTGGATGTGTGCTTTGATTTAAACATAGGAACATTCATTTTGCCCATTCATTAGAAGACAGTAATGGAAACCAATATAATATCCAACTCTATAATTGCTAATTATGGAAAACAAAGAAATGAAATGTATGTTTTAAAACACTCAGTGACCTAAATATCCGTATTTAAAATATCCAGAGGAAGCACAGATGCATCTTAAAACAAGATTTCTTTCTGAAAATGCATTTCAGTTGGTTTTGATATTTAAAGAAACTAAAGAGCTAACATTTTCACTTGGAAAAAAAAGTAGTTTTAGTTGTCTGCCATGGCAGATACTTTTCTCAATTTTCTGCTGTCCCCCTATTCTTTTCAAAATCATCATGTGTGATTCATGTAACAAGAAAAAAAATCAGCAAATTCAATTTTAAAAATAAAAAGTCATTTAACAGAAGAGATAAAGGTGAGTCAGACTCTCCTCTGTCTCTGACAAAGAGTGTGGTTTAATGGAGGGAGACACTCGTTCCTCTGGCCACATGTTTAAGAAATAAAGGGAATTTGTTGCTCAGATCTGGAAATAAGAGACAGAGGATAGCTAACTTTCTAAGACAAATCCCTTAGCTTTCGCAAGAAAACAGAACTGTCTGATCACATCTTATCAATCATTATGGGAGAAAATTTCAAAGGATTGATTGAAACTGAAAAGTTCTCTAGAGCTGTTTCACCAAAGTATTGAAAACTGATATCTAAGAGTTAGCACACCTCTCCCCCCTCCCCAGGGATTAAACCACCAACCAAGGAGTACACATGGAGGGACCCATGACTCCAGCTGCATATGTAGCAGAGGACAGCCTTGTTGAGAATAAATGGGAGGAAAGGCCCTTGGGCCTGTGAAGGCTTGATGTCTCATAGTAGGGGAATTCGAGGGGAAGAGGCAGGAGTGGGTGGGTAGGTGGGGGAACACCCTCATAGAAGCAGGGGAAGGTGGATGGGATAGGGGGTTTTGGCTGGGAGGGGGGAACTGGGAAAGGGGATAGCATTTGAAATGTAAATACATATCCAATATAAAAAGAGAGAAAAAATGTTAGCAACTACCAACTCAGGGACCTTCTTGTAAGAACCTTAGGGAGTTGGCTCATAGCATGGAACTTTCTGGATTCCTGAGTCACCAGAATGCAACTACTTAGAGTGCCCTCTGCCTTACAGAGGATACAGAAATAAAATGTCAGTTCTTAGTAGACTGATTAACTCAACAGATTTGCTCGTGAAGATTTTTTATGTGGATAAAGGAATACATTGTGTCGAATTTGGGAAATGTTTGCTGGGTTATTAGTAAAATACAATCAAATGTGTTTACTCACGTCAAAATAGGGGCAGAAAACAGAAGCTCATATAGTAAACTATTTCTGAACTGCATCTGTGACGGTTTGTATATGCTTGGCCCAGGGAGTGGCACTATTAGGAGGTGTAGCCTTGCTGGAGTGGGTGTGGCCTTGTTGGAGTAGGTGTGTCACTGTGAGTATGGGCTTTAAGACCCTCATCCTAGCTACCTGGAAGTCAGTCTTCCACTAGTAGTCTCCAAACGAAGATGTAGAACTCTCAGCTCCTCCTGCATCATGTCTGCCTGGATGCTGCTGTGTTCCCGCCTTGATGATAATGGACTGAACCTCTGAACCCGTAAGTCAGCCCCAATTAAATGTCATCCTTATAAGAGTTGCCTTGGTCATGGTGTCTGTTCACAGCAGTAAAACCCTAACTAAGACAATATCCACAGAGGAAAGCTGATGGGATTGGTTAACTGCACTGGAAAGTTCAATCATTAAAGGGAAGAATGAAGCGGTGATGGGTGATGAAGGCAGCGCATGCTAACAGGCACACGTGACATTTTCAGTGTTATGAAAATGACAAATTTTAAACAATTCTTTACTCAAATTATCGGTAAATTCTAAATGAGTCTGCCTAGACTGTTGCCTTTCAAAAAAGATCATTCTAACTATGACTGACGTCTCTCGAAGTGTTCTCTATGCAAAACTGACCTATAGAAGCATTTGGTCTTTCAAATGCTTTTTTGGAGGCTCAGGGCACACATCCTACTTCTCACGGATATGAAGAAGCTAGCTGCATCCCTAATGTGGCAAGAAACGTCTTTTGAAGAACTTAGCGGAACAGTGTGGAGAGACATGGGTGATATCCAGAGCTGGTGAGAACCAGTTGTCTGTCGCACTATCTCCGTCCTGGCCATGGAACTGTCATATATATCACCCATGGGTTATTGATTTTTGAGTCATTAAATTTCATTGAAATTTGTTAAACATGAAAACTCTACATATATAATTTTTCAGGCTGGGGTCCCTTCCAAAATCATTGGAACCTCAGCCAAATATCATTCAAGATCATCTAATAGTGAAAGAGGGGAACAGATTCATTATTAAGGAATGTTTTTCTTCCTTCTTTTTCCTATTTGAGTACTGAATTTTAACCCTAAAGCATTGTACATGCTTAGGATGCTGTATGCAACTGAACTAAAACCCTTGGCCACCTGTAAGAGATCTTGATTTCATGAAATGCCCATAATCTAGTAGCTAAATCATGTTTATTTTTCCCCATTGGATTATTTGAAAATTCTACAGAAAATAAGATGTATTCCAATCATATTACCTCCCCAGTCTTCCATCCTATCCATGCCAGACCACTCTCATAAGGCTCCATATACCAGGGCAGAAAGTAGATTCAGAGTGGTGTCAATCATTGTGGTTTGGACACAAAATGGGCACTGCACTCATGAACTCACAGCATCTATCTTTGTCTGCACAAGATCAAGCCAGTCAATATACCGGCATGGATGGGCTCATTTACTTTTGAAGGTAATACTGCACCAAAAAGGTCTATGTGGCTTAAAGGGGTCAAATTTAGAGCTTTATATGTTACATCAACTGAGCCAATGGCTTCATACAAGTCCAAGGAGTATCGATGTGACAGTATCCCTAGGTCACACTATATCTTAGGGGAAAAAAAATCATCTATATCTTCTTGGCCATCAGGATAAAATAACAAGCATTTTCTGTGACATAGCTTATTATGATACTTAATTTAATCTCCATTGCCTGTTATGATCTATACAGCTTAATGTGCAATCAAGTCCTAAGAACAAAGCAAAACATTGAGCCTCCATTCTTTTGGAGCGTGCTTCTGCCCATGCACATGTAAAATAAGAATTTAATGAAATAAATGAACATCCTACATTTTGCATAATTATTGCTCTCCGTGCTGTTTAGTGTTTAGACGCGATCTGAAGACAAATACTGTTTTATAAGGTTAGATAGTAGAAAATAAGCATTGGATACTACAGCCGTTAACACTGTTAACCAGAGCAGTAGAAACAGACTTAGGGGATTTCGTGAATGTTTTAAGTGACACTGAAGAGCAAAGAAGCTAAAAATACCTGTAGATAGCAAGTAAAAACAGAACTTGTTCTTCAACATTTTGTGCTTTATATCAGCCATCTCTACAAAGGAGACAAGTATCCGTTCTTCGTGAAGATGTTATGGCTGACTCTACATGAAGGATTACTGTAGCTCTGAACCTGGCCAGGAGATGACTATCTAGATGTCCCGGGAAGCAAGAAAAGTTCAATGTTTAACAAAATAAAAGCTCTCAACCAATGTTAATTTAAGTATGAAGGAAGTTTCATAACTGAACTAGGCCTTTCTACATTCTCGGGTGATTCAAGGAAAACCCTCAAGTCTAAGAAATCATTCAGGAATTATAATGACTCTCTCTCTCTCTCTCTCTCTTTCTCTCTCTCTCTCTCTCTCTTCCAAGCTTGGTTAGAGAATGGGATAAAATTGGAAGATACTATCTTATCTTTCAGGAAATGGGAAATGTAGTACTGATCATTTTGACGATTGAAACTTTGATTAAATACAGAGATCTAGTTCAATCCTGGTGCTATTTAAACGGAAGGTTAAGCTTTCTCTCCTGGTTGCACACGCTTAAGAGCTTACATTGTACTGTTTAGAATCAGTTGTCACATCGTATGTGGTAGGCTGGGACATTTATTTTGTAGCCAGTCTCTGAAAAGTCATTTAAGCCCCAAAGTGTAACCTGCATGCCACAAAATGTCCTAAATAATTGAGTGTGTATGGGCGACAACAACCTGTGTAATAAACAGCTTGCCAGAAACCTGTCACAATTTCAATGGAACTGTATGTTGTTTCCCAACAAACTTAAACTCAGTGTGAAATTTTAGTGAAAATGAGTGACCTTAAATCTAGAAGCTCCATTCAAGTTACAGAGGGAAAGCATTCTTGAATGATTAATTGCATATCTGTGGACCCAAACAGTCTTGGTCTCTGGATTGCCTGTCCATCGGTCTCTGCTCCATTTTTTGTCCCTGCCCTCTCTTTAGACAGGAACAATTCTGGGTTGAAAATTTTGAGATGAGTGGGTGGTCCCATCCCTCAACTGGGGCTGTGCCTATCTACTGGAGGAGACATTTACAGGTTCCAGAATTCATCATAGCTGCAGCTACCAAGCCCTGACACTGTTGCTGATGCCAAGAAGTACTTGCTGACAAGAGCCTGGTATGACTGTTCCCTGAGAGACTCTGCCAGCATCTGACTAATACAGATGCAGATATTCACAGCTAACCATCAGACTGAGCCCAGGGACCCCAATGGAAGAGCTAGGAAAGGACTGAAGGAGCTGAAGGGGATTACAACCCCATAGGAAGAACAATATCCACTAACTGGACCCCACAGAGCTCCCAGGGACTAAGCCACCAACCAAAGAGTATACCTGGGGGGGTCCATGGCTCCAGTTACATATGTAGCCGAGGATTGCCTTATCTAGCATCAGTGGAAAAGGAGGCCCTTGGTCCTGTGGAGGCAAAGTGGAGGAGGGGTATGATGGGAGGGCTGTGGAGGGTATACCAGAAAGAGGATATCATTTGAAATGTCAACAAATAAAATGATTAATAAAAAAACAATGTTGGTACTAGAATCAGTATTTAGTATCATTTCTATCTGACTATGCATAAGAAAAAGTTGGAATTGAGACTCATACCAAACGCCTCCTAAAGACAAAAGCAGCTTCGTCGTGGACACTAAGAGAGACAATCAGAACAACAACAATATAAAACATAATTGAAAAGTGTGCTGTTTATATTCTTTAGAATATAGGCCTCATCTTACGGCATGAAGGTTGATTACTTACTCTGGGATAGTCAACATTCTAGCAGACCGGTTCTGCACTAAAAACTCTCCATTTCAACTGCAAAGATGGAGTTAAGTTACCTGCTGACCAGCCTGAAGATCTGAGTTTGGTCTCCAGACTCCATGTTGTGGAGTTGACCTATGACCTATGTGCAAGTGCACATACATGTCTATACATACACACAGAGAGAGACAGACACAGACAGACAGACACACACACACACACACATATACACACACACTAAATAAATACGAGAAAATAAAAGTCCTATTTAAAAAACAAAGCAGTAACACCCCTCTTTGTTTCTACTTAAGTGAAAATAATTACCAAAAAATAATGTTCAGGATTCCTATTTGAGATGTTAGTGACAAGGACATTCATTTCTTCTACTTTCTGACCTGTCTGGGCTCTAATCAAGCCCCTTGAATGAATGGGTCTCTAAAATTCCCATTCATAAATTCCAAGCATTATTCATTCCCTCCTCTACCTACAAAGTCTTACCTACACAGCTCATCAAAACAGAGAGGGCATCCATTTCCACAGGATGAATGGTAACAGCAGCTTTAATTCCCACATCGACTCCAGTCCTTCCCTAATAATAATGGCATCCAACAAAATATGCCACATGCCCCCTTATAATAAGAAGGGAGGCAAAATTTTATAACATTATTTAAGTCTTTTATTATTTAAATCTTAAATGTCAGGCGTGTATCATTCAGTAGCCAGGAAGTCTAGATTACCCCCTCTTTCTGGCAGATGGGTGACCACCATTTTTCCTACACTCCTTTCTAAAACAGAAACTGGGAAACGCCGGGATCCATTCAGTTTTTGAGAAGGTAGAGGATTCAAGCCCATTCATTAATTTTATGGCTGCTCTTTCTGCTTCACGAGAAAACATAAAAAGGTCTATTGGGCTGGTAGGGGTACCATACAGCAGTGAGATATTTGGACTGTGAAGGAATTCCTTCTGCTATTTTAAATGCATTGGCAGTAAAGCAGGACATAGAAATGCTTTTGATAGGGGGTTTCATTTTTACGGTACTTCTATAACAAAAATGACCTATAGTAGAATAACCCAAAATACTCTTTATTCCCTCATTAAAAACTCAATACAGTTTTAACTATAACATTACAAGGATCCAAATTTGAATAACCTTGAAATAATATTTTCATACTGATGTTAAAAGTTTGAAGCTGTGTATAGTTTTTATACACAACCAACCTCAACACATAGCGGACTACACAAACCAAATGTTTGACTTATTTCTAAAATCTATCTTGGGAGTGATTATACTGATTTTGCTCTCTAAGTTAACTTGACACAAAGCATAAGAATCATTATTGTCAATTGTTACTGTAAATCTGATGCCATCAAGGTAAGACGACACCATTGTTGATTGTAACACCACATGATTAAAATGTACACACTGCTCTGCAGAAATAATGGCAAATTACACTTTTCAAAGAGGCATGGAGTGACTTTCTGTTTAACAGAAGTCCTGAAGGTGAATTTGGAACTGGAATTTTAACATTAGATACTAAGCCATTCAACAAGTGGTCAGCAGAAAATTGGTTATTTGAGGAATTTATTGACATCAGACATTCCTCAATATTTTAATATAATTAGCTCAGCTACAATGAAAGTTGGAAGAATAGAGGGTGGTGTGACCATGCAGATGACTGTATAACGGGAGTGCTTTTATGCAAATATTTAAAGGCAAAACTAGAACAGGAAAGGTTGGTAGATTTGACATAAGCATTTAAAATATGAGTGTGCATCTTTTTCCATTAAAAGTTCAACTGAGGAAACTAAATCATGGAAAATGTGAGTAAAGAATCAGTTTACATTTAGACATAATAATTGAAGGCTTTTTTTAAAAAAAATAGAGCTTATCTTTATAAAACACAACATAAGAAAGTTGACTTGATAGTGGCAAATAGGTGGTTGTCCCAATTATCTGTACCAATAAGACGTTTTTCTGATAAAGTAACTAAAGGGGTGTGTAAATGTATCTAACGATAGTTTTGGAAGCATTTCAGCAGTCCTGTAAGCCTACATCATATTAGGTTCGACACAGCACCTGTTACCAGGTCACTGGTGACAGTCCCAACAGGAGAGACAGCAGTCATTCTGTCATTCTGCCCTAGCTTGTCAACGCCATGCAGAAACTTGCTCTGTTCCTTCTGAAATTCCCACATTTTCCAAAAAGATATTAAACCCAAGTTTTACGACAAAGATTATCAATTTGCATGTGTTAACAGAAATACCATCTTCAATATCTTCAGACAAGACCTCCTATAGCTAAGACTGGCTGTAGACTGTAGCCAAGAGTAACCCTTAATTCCTGACCCTCCTCCCTCTGGAATGCTGGGATTAGAGACATGTACCACAGAGCCATGTTTCAATGTGGTGTTGAGGGTCAAACCCAGGGCTTCCTGCCGCTAAGCAAAGCAAGTGTTCTAGCAATGCAGCAGTATTTCCAGCCTGAGAAATATTAACTTTGAAAAGAATTATGCACATCACTAACAAAACACACTAGTGAGTCTAACGAAACTGGTCACAGATTAAATCTGATTCACAGTTGATAAAAGCACTGAGTGGTAAAGAGTTACCCCGAAATAATATTTCTAGTACATCTATTAATAACAAAAGCACTTATTCCATTTAAATAGAAATACAGAAAAGTAATCACAGGCTGCTGAAACAAGCAAGAGTACTTTTTAATGGTAGGATTAGTAACATTTATTTTATGCTTCAAGTTTCCATAGATGTGATGTGTTACACTGAAATTATAAAGGATAAATATTCTGAGTGCTTTGGAGGGGTTTTCCAACAAGTGATGCATGTCGTTGTAGTTAAGCTACCTATAGTTAGGCTGGGGAAGGGACATGGCAAAGGATTTACCTTCAGTAATCTGGGAAAAACATGACTCATGCTATATGACCTTCAACTTCTGTTAACTTCTCAGGCTGAGGTAAACTGAGAAAGAGAAGTCTCCCTAATGCTCTTCTTCCTTATGTCAGAAAATATACAGGAGAAGAGAGAATATTAGTAACATAATGATACTTGGTCCCTGCATGAGTATGGTGGCTAATACTTCATGTGAACTTGAGCACGCTAACGGGTAGTGAATAAATTGGTTAAATATACTAAATTAAAGTGGACACTGGGCAGACAAAGCCAGCATACCCTTAGAAGGGACCCCGATCTTGCTTGATTTGTAAACACAATCAAACCTATCAAATCAGAAATCAGACGTGGGCTGATAGTAACAGAGGACTGAATTCTGGTTCATCCAGTTAGAAGCAACCTGTAAATATAGAACAAGAGAGTTCTCAACGGGACATCCTGGGGGCAGCCATGAAATCAGGCAACAAATCAGAAGCATGCTTTCTTTTCATTACAGCTTGCATCTAGTTCCTTCCTGATGCTCTTAGAACATTCTTGGAGATGCTCAAGTCTTGCCTTGGCCTGAGATTGGGTTACACTCCTGTCTTTCCCAGGTCTTCAGTTGATATACTGATATAATACCATTTGCAATCCTGACTTCCAACGATGGCCATGATAAGCCCCCTCGCATGCAAATGAAAGCCTATGTTTTTCTAGAGAAGTGGGCTGATGTCTTCGTCTTCCTTAAGGAAGAGCTAAGCCAGAAAGGAGTTATTAATTTGCAAAAGAAGCAGAAGGGGATATATGTCAAGAATATCCTAATCTAGGGCACATCTCCCTTTGGTTGGTTTGCTCTGTATCACGGCGTTCATTGCGTTCCTGACGCTGTTTGGCATTGCATACTGAGTGTGGAACAGAACGAATAGAATCTGATTGTAAATTCTAAAGCAAACCAGTCTAACTAGAGCTCCCATGGAGACTCACACTACAGCACACTCACGAGACTCACACTACAGCACACTCACATTAATAACACTTTTCTTTAAAGAAGCTATACTCTTCTCTTCATCATCCGAATCACCACAAACAAGGGAAGATGAGGATGACATACATTATGTTCATAAAAGCCCAGGAATGTACTCATGCTTTGTTGAAAACTATACATACACATATACCACACACACATACACACATATATATGTATATATGTGTATATATATATGTATACATGTGTATATATGTATATATGTGTATATATGTATGTGTGTATATATGTATATATGTGCATGTATATGTATATATGTATATATGTATATATGTATGTATGTATATATGTATATATGTATATATATGTATATATGTGTATGTACATGTATATATATATGTATATATGTGTGTATATATGTATATATGTGTATATATGTATATGTGTATGTACGTGTATATATGTATATATGTATGTATGTATATATATGTATGTATGTGTATATAGGTGTATACATGTGTATATATATGTATGTGTGTATACATACATACACACATGCACATATATATGTATATATGTGTGTGTATATATATATATGTGTGTGTGTGTGTATGTGTATATATGTATATATATATATACATATATATATATATGTGTGTGTACGTGTGTGTGTGTGTGTGTGTATACATACATACACACACACATACACACTGCTAGCTGAGTAAACCAAGAAGCATGAATAGATTCTGTCCTGAGATATTCCACTGGAGAGGGTCTATGTGCCCAGCCCAGCTGCAGACTTTCTGGTAAGAAGGCACTGGTCCTTATACCCACCCTACCACCACTACCACCACAACCATTAGCACGCACATGTTCAGAACATCTCTTGCTTCTGTACTGTTTTTGAGTGAAATCACCTAAGGACTCCCCACTACTCTCTTCTAATTCTTTTCTTGCTAAACATCTGTCTCATGATGCTCATTTAAACTGCAAAGTTCTGATTACATTACACCCTTCAGTACATCATGGCCCTGGGTAAGACATTCAGGCAGAAGTTCCAGGGCAGAAGACCTGACCCGTGAGCCACAGTGCTCTCCTCTCCCAAACAGCTTTCAGAACTCAACCCAATTCCAGGACTTTATTTTCTACTTGAAACTTTTAAGCTAATTTCACTCCAACTTTTTATCGACGCCACAGAACAATAAAGAAGCCTGAAGGACGTTGGTTTTTTTTTGTTGTTGTTCTGAGAAACAAATGAGTGTAGACACGTGACTCGTGTAAATACAATTCTAATGAGATCAGAAGAGAACACAGCGCTCATGACAAGAAACACAATCGTTTCTAATAGCCGAGGTTTCATTTCAGATAATGTTCAACACGCGTAATGATGTAAAGCAAATACATTTCCCAACGAAGGCCTAGATGATTTTATTCATTTCAGTATTTAGTGTACTTATTGTACCCATTCAAGGCCACAGAAACAATGAACAACCTAGAAGTGTCCACCATTCACTAATGTGTCTCTTCCAATTTCAACTGAAGTAGACATTCAGTCGGAAAATTCAACCGGGAGGTTTTTCTGTTTTTCTATTGTCTTCTCCTGGCATTTAAAGTGGGTGTGTTCGTGGCAGCAATTTGTGAATCTGTCAAAGCTAGAATGTTCCTGTATGGTCCTCTGTATTCTTATTTAAACGTGTGTTCATGTACACGTATGTATGTGAACCCCTGTATGGTATATCCATCCGTCCACAGCTCACATATATTTCATATTTTTTTCTCCTGATCTCCTTCCAAGACAGTTGTTCAAAACGTTCAGTGAGACTCTCTGTTAAACCCTAACATGCACATGTTTCTTGAATTCTTTCTCAGAAGGCTGTAGGCCTTCCTGAGATAGAGGCATGAAGAAAGCAGGACTAAGATAAATTTCAGAATAGCCTTGGAGTCAGTTAGCCTGACTACTGGCCCTGTACCCTTAACTCATATCTATGGTCAGCTGTAGCAGGAAGGACAGAGCCCTGTGGCAGCCTGGTCTGATGAATGCACAGGAAAGAGAGAAATGGCTACCGTGGTGATAAACCAGAAAGAACTTTTGAATTTATAAAGCAGAAAGGAATACCCATGCGGTGGTGGCACACGCCTTTAATCCCAGCACTTGGGAGGCAGAGGCAGGCGGATTTCTGAGTTCGAGGCCAGCCCGGTCTACAGAGTGAGTTCCAGGACAGCCAGGGCTACACAGAGAAACCCTGTCTCGAAATAAACAAAACAAAACAAAAAAAAACAAAATAAAACACAAAGGAGCTCAGTGGAGTGTGGGTTTCAGTTAAAAATAAGTGTTTCCATGTTCAAACCATAACAGCGGGGCCCTACAGGCACTCTGTCTAACTTACATATTTACATCACCTTTTCAGAAAGAGATGACACCCTGCAACCGGGCACCAAGACGCGGCGATGTCTCAAACCCACCCTGTTGCTGGCTCACATGGTATAAACAGGGGTTTCCGCCTTTAGTGAGAAGCATGTGATACCTCCAAGAACTGACATCCTAAGCTTGCAAGGGAAAAAAAATTTAAAAACAATTGCAGGTGAAAACATTTTCAGAATTGAACATTCCTAATGGCAAAAATGCTGTCATGCACTGGTAGAGTTGAGTTTGGTAAAGTTGATCCAAACTCATGAAATTATAAACGATGTCATTTATTTGAAATCCCACTGTGAGCCTTTACAATATGGCAGTCAGAGGCTGTCTGGATTCTTAATAGGAATCTCTTCCTGACAAGGAAACTTTGGGCAACGTTTATAAATCTTACTGAACTTGTGCTTCTTATATTATAGCTGGGGAGATAAAAAATGCATATGTATATCATATAATATATACGATACATATATATTATATACATATAATATACATACACATACATATCATACATACACACATTTGTGTGTGTGGGGGGGTGGGTGTGTGTGATTTATCTTTGAGTGCTAGGTCTGCAATATTTTATAAATACAAAAATAAAGTATTTCAAAGCCAGAATAATGGCTTAGCATTTAAGCCATTATTCTATTATATTATATTCTCACTATATATTATATTCTTACTATTCTAACAAACAGTTGAGTTCAATTTCCTTTTCCAACTTAATACCTACTTAGGGTAGCTCATAATCCACCAGTAACACCGGCTCCAAGGGAACCACTGCCCTCTTGTGGCATCTTTAAGCACTGCACTCACATTCACATAGGCCCACACAGACACACAAACACCAAGTTGAAAACAAATCCTTATCAAGCAATACTTGTTTGTAAATTAAAATGTTTCGAGACATATCTCAGACTCTTTGCTATGCAGAAAAGCACGCATTTCCATATGAAGAATGGTATTAAACACGGTGGCCACATTTAATATTTGGTATAGCTACAACACTGCTACAATTTACATATAAAGACCATCCCGGTTGTTTTCTTTTTTTTTTTAAGATTTATTTATTTTATTTATGAGTACACTGTAGCTGTCTTCAGACAGACCAGAAGAGGGCATCGAATCTCATTATGGGTGGCTGTGAGCCGCCATGTGGTTGCTGGGATTTGAACTCAGGACCTCTGGAAGAGCAGTCAGTGCTCTTAACCGCTGAGCCATCTCTCCAGCCCCCGGTTGTTTTCAGTGTAAAACGTTTTAGGCTTTACGGAATGACAAATTTACCTCAAAAAAAATTTTTTTGTTTATTTTTGTAAGTCAGAGTTCCTAACTCAGCAGTGGCTTGTCACTTTTAAGGTGGGTAAGTGTTACTGAATCTCCAGCCATTTTCCTATTTTTAATATTATATGTGGACATATCCTCAAGGGTGATACAGATCACTCATAATTTTTTTTATCAAATATAACCTGAGTTTTTGGAAGTGTGATGTTAGTGATGGACTTGTGATCCCTTAATACACATCACATGTCACCACTATTCCACGCCCCACAAATGACGTCTAGCACCCAACATATTTAACATAGAATAAAATCTGTGTCGGACTGAATTGTGCACATCCTTCCAACAATACTATTTGGATTTTTAGCAAGTTTGTCCACAGAAGAA
This sequence comes from Grammomys surdaster, assembly GCF_004785775.1. NCBI lineage: Eukaryota > Metazoa > Chordata > Mammalia > Rodentia > Muridae > Grammomys > Grammomys surdaster. The sequence goes on from NW_021604786.1 coordinate 751,011, forward strand.
GAAAAAAAACCTTATATGTCTAATTGTAAAAATATAGCCTCAGATTAGATGGCTTTACAAAGTGAGGGAAAAATGCATCTTTGGAAGCTTGAACAAAATCCTCTTAGTTCACAGAAGTGAGGAGAAATACAGAAGCTATTGATTTGGGGGTAGTGAGGGCGTGAGAGGGGTCTGTGGAGACTGTAGCTGGGAGGATCTGAGACGGGAAAGGAGGAGGAAATGGTGTAATTCTATCTACATCGAAAACATGTTAAGAGAAAATACAAAAAAGGTAAGCCATTATTTTAATTATACGAAGGACCAATTCCAGGTATTTTGTGCCCAAGGAGAAGTACGTCTTAAAAGAAAAAATATATTTTAGTTTTAAGTTTTATAGATACTGGTTGTACTGGAAAGTCGCTTATCACCCGCAATCAAGTTTCTAGTTAGCAATACATAAAACATTTTTTCTCCAGCCAGACAAATGAAGATCATGAAAATATAAGGCAAATTTCCTTCCCACCTCTCAAAGAAAATATAGAGTTGACCCTGACACCCTGTCTCCTGCTGCATGGTGGGCACAATCCTTGCTACAATGATGTCTTCTAGTCTGACCTCACTGGACCAGACCAGTCTGCGGGGAAAAAAAAAAAGAAGAGATTGAAAGGCAACCCACTCCCATGGTCCCCTGTGTTCACATCTCTGGATACAACCAACAGCAAGAGTCTACTCTTCTTGCTCAAATCTGGGTTTTCACAAGTGTTACCCTTTCCTATTCTAACCCAAAGGCTTCAGGTGAGCTGAGGCCTTCTAGGGATGCGGTGTGAAATCCACAGACATCCAAAAGTCTCAACAGCTGCTAGAATGTGTGCAAGTGACTTGTTGGTTGTGATAAACTGATAATTGTTCTTATTAAAGTATCTGAACACCTCCAAGCAGATGAATGTAAGATTTATCTTTTTTTTTTTCTAGTGGATATCTTTAAAAATGCAAAGCAATCCTGTTAAGGAATCTGTTGTTGTATTAGTTTCAATGGATACATATAGTTTTAACTTAGCATGTATGAGCCCAATATAAACACAGAGGGGTGTGTTTGAGGAGCCATTTTAATTTTAAGAACCTAAAAGAGAAAGGACAACATATACAGCATTATAATCGATTGGGAAATGGAATGGGTATTTCTTATCGATTCAAAGTCATCTTAAGAAATCCTCTGAGGCCAGAAAGACAGTTCAGTGGTTGAAAACCCTTGCTGCTCTTACAGAAGACCTGAGTTCAGTTCCCAGCACTCACTTTGGGTAGCTCATGACCATCTGTAACTACAGCTTCAGAGAGATCTGACACTCTCATTTTAACTTCAGGCAAGTGAAATTCACTCTCTAGCACATGCGTCACACACATGCATACATAAATATGATGATAAGTATCAAAAGAGAAATCCCATCTACTAATGAGACTGAACTGGTAAAAAGAGTCCAGATTTCATCTTCTCACAGGTGAGAACTTCAAACAAACAAACAAAAAAAAGAAAATCTCTGTCAACAGGGTACAACGAGATGACCTACCTAATATCTATTAGTTTGAAGTTATATGATGATGATGATGATAATCTTTCCATTTTAGAGAAAACTCCCATGTTGCCTTTGGCATAATTTCAGCTGAAGATGCTTCAGCGCAGACATTTTCAGAAGAGTAGGCATCACAATAGCGCCACCATGTGGCAATTTTCTCTCACCCCATGGGTGGGGGAGGAAGGAGCATCTAGATATCTCAAACACAAGCTCTTTCATATTATATACATGGAAGGGGACCCTATTGGCTATCAGGTCTACCTCTCTACTCAAGCTTCTTCAGTAAGGCGAGGATGCTGGCTGCTGGGTACTTTATCACTCCTCACACCAGCAATGGGGTTCATGTGAAGAAAAACCAGTTCTCCTTTCTTTCGGCCTTGCTAGGATGATGCCAATTCCCTCCATGATTTCCTTGACAGATTTCCAGCTTCCTAGAGTTTCTTCAAGTACCACCTACACACATATCTAAAGAGGTCTCTGGAGGTTCGACAGAATAGAAACACAAAACTCAGAAGAAGTAAGCTTTTATAATCCTCGTCATCCTGAAAAGATCTGTTTCATTACAGTGCAACAGCTACTTCTGAAAAGCAAATTCAAGATGCACATAGATTTAAAGAGTAGGCAACCAAGCCTCAGGTAGAGCTTTGGATGCTCTGGGAAAGGCCATTCGACCAAAGTGACATACATTACATACATATATCAATACATACATCCATGGGTGTGTGCATGCTCACAGGCAAGTGCACACACATGTCCACATGCTATTCCTGTTCCCACATGTTCTGCTGTCTTGTTGCTGTATAACATCTTCAGTGGTAGAACTCTACAAATGCCTGCCACTGACAAAATGTGTGTTCTACAAAAGGAGTGTTCCTTAAGAAGGCGGCCTTAAATGGCTAGCTCTGACATCATACAGCCAGTACACAGCACACAGACAGAACACCAAGGCATACAGTGACAGTATCCTTTGGGAGGACAATGGAAGGTCTGAGAAGTTTCATGAAGATGCCAAATAGATCAAAGAAATGCCAGTATGTCCAGTTATCCTTAAAGCATTCTCCTTATTTTTGTGGTGACTTCCTAAAGCTTTATTATTATTATTGGAAGCGATATTCCTAGACAAAAACTGTTTGCTGGTATTTTGAATACATACTGTGTTTGTATAGGGTCATGGAAGTTACTTAAACTATTTTTCACTCCCAAGAAAACATGTGAATAATCAATGTTAAAGGGATTTTAAAATGTGGTCTCACTCAATAAGAAGTAATTCACAATCCTTATTTCCAGTTCTTCTCTAATCAGGCTCATTCAATCCATTGATCAATTTATCATCTAATCAGACTCCAAGATACATTGGTAGAGTTATCATCATCAATATGTTGCCCAAGTTATCATCTATCCAGATTCATCCATACACTGATATTGTAAAAAACAAGATAGCTATAAGCTGAAACTTGTTAAACATGACGAATTAGCACTGGAGGATAGTCACCTCCTCACAGAAGACCCCATGGGATGGATAAGAGAAGGCAAGGTAGACTCAAGAAGGTAAAAGTGTACTAGGAACAAACCAGCTGACTTTTCCTCATGGAAAACATGTCAAGCAACACTAAGCCTGTACTGGTCACAGGCTGTCTCTTGAGTTAGGACATTGATTTCAACCAAGGGGCTAAACCAAAGCCAGTGAACCAAAAAGCCCTGAACTTCCATGTGAGCGTCCAGTTCTCAGTCAGCCTCAGGAATAAACATGTAAGAAAATAACCGTTACACTTGAGGAATTGATTCTTGAGGACAAATCATTTCTTTGAAAACATGGATTACTGCAAAGGAGAGCTTGTTTTCTTGGGAGGCTCAACTCTATTCCGAAGTGACTCTATTCCGAGTCTGCCCTCTGAGATACGGAGATATGTCTCCAAGAGAAATCACATAAGGCTGTCTCCTGGTCATGAAGATAACTCATGTTTTGCAATGCTTGCTCGAGCTTGCACACAGGTGGACACATGAGTGTACACACACACACACACACACACACACAGTGCTCACACATGCACCTTTTCAAGTTGTACTTCAATTCCCTTCTCTTTAAGGTAGCCTGATTCACCCTCAGTACAGTGTGTCTCTAACTTAGCATGACTTCCTGACTTCCGCTGAATTCTACTCTTCCTATCTCTGTGGAATCCCACCCACCCATCCCCCGGGGGCTCAGCTGATTCCTCTACTCAGCATCCACAGAGGACTCTAGGACTCCACAATTGCCCTGTCTACGTAACTTACCTAGGGAATCCCTAACGGTGAGCTGCCCTGTGAGGAGGAGAGCACATGAGCAGAAGGCCAGGGGGTCTGGAAACTGACTGCAATCTATGAGCCATGGGGTTAAATCCAAAGGAATGGATGTAGAGAAGAAAAGAGACAGTGTAAGAGAGACGGAGAAGAGCAGACCCAGGAAGGATGCTTAAGAGGGAAGAAGAGGCGGAAAGGTTGAAAAGCCAGATCTTGGACCTCCTGCCTCTGCCTTACAGGACATCTTGGAATTGACAACACATACGTGAGGAAGTGGATAAACCCTTGCAACATTATTCTATTACCACAAATGAGATTGGAAATGAATTGTAACAGCAGTCTCTCCGTGGAGCCAAGCACTGCAAGTTTGGAATACTAACTGGTTCATTTATTTCAGTGATTACCATATGTAGTTCAGAAAGCACCAAGCCCTGGTTTTTCCCTAAGCCACCTTCTTCAAGTTAACTCTATCTTTCCATCCAGTCTCTCCACCTGGGTAATCTTATTAGAAACAAAAAAAGAAGACTTTAAATCCTCTCCCCCCCGCTCCCCCCCCACACACATACTATTAAGAATGTCATTTGTCAAAGTGTAGCAATCCTTTGGATCATTTGGGGCCATTCATATTTTTAGCTTCTCTTCAAGAGTCCAACTCGGGTAACACAGTCTGTAGCAACTTCTACCTTGTCTGAACTGCAGTTGGAGACATCTAATCTGATTTTACCACACAGTTTGACAGTTTGTTACTTGACTGAAAGGGGTCTGATATTTTAAATTAAAAAAAAAAACTTTAAGCAAGTCAGGAAACAACAGAGGTTGTCATCACGTCTGTCCTCTGCACATTGAGGAGTGTGTGTGTGTGTGTGTGTGTGTGAGAGAGAGAGAGAGAGAGAGAGAGAGAGAGAGAGAGAGAGAGAGAGAATAAACACACTATGCCCTTTATTCTATCCTTCTGAAAAGCCGCATCTTCCTTCTGCCTGCAAGTATGGAACCCTCCAGCTTCCATTGACTTTACCTGGACATTAAGAAAACTTGCTACTAGGAAACTTTTGGGGGAGAAGGGAAGAGATACTGGGCTGTGGTAGCAGTCATACATGGCAGGGGCATTTATTTCCCATAATTCTTGCCCACAGGAAACACATCCTTTAATAAACTACATCAAATCAAGTTAAGACATCATCCAAATCACAAGGTATCAACTTCTCCAGGAAGCTCGAGGCCCCCAGCTCAGAGCCACTGAAGGAGCCAGCACTAGGCATTCCGGTGGGAGGTGGAGATCGCGGTCCCTGAGGGGTCCTGGGTCCCCTTGGGTCTCCAAGAGGAGAGGTGAGCAAAGAGAAGAGGGCGAGAAGCTGGTTGCAGGAAACCAGACACGCTTTTGGATTCTGAGCTGGGCCTGAGAGTCAGGATCCCAACCCCTTGCCTACCTTCAGGCTCCAGCGAGCACCGCGGCGTCCTCCCTCCGTGCCTCTGCAGCCCACAGCTGCACTGAATCCCCGCCGCCGAGCCCCGGTCCCGCAGAGCGCGCCTGCCCCGCGCTGCACTCTCCACTAGTTCCCAATTGAGAAGCAATCAGCAAGGCGATTAACATCCACTGTGCGAGCACCCGCGTCCCCGAAACCGTGTAGCAAGCTCCTCTTCCTGAGCTCACCGAGCTCGGTCGCGCCGCAAAGGGTCACCCGGGGAGTCCCCGGCCGCAGCTCCTTCCTGGTGCTCGCCACGACCACGCCGCTCTCCTGCCGCGCCTCTCACCCGCGCGCCCGGCGATCCGCTCCCCGGCAGGCCTGGGGACACCGCGCGGGGTGGATCGATCCAAACGGCGGATTCCGGGGGAAGGCAGAGAAACTTTGATGCCGCCGCTGCACACGCTGCGGGAGAGGAAACCAAACAAGTTGCAGGTGCGGGTTCACCGAGGCGCCTTCCCCCCGGCTCGGAGGGGAAAAAATCACCCGGCGCCCGAGCCTGGGAGACAGCTCTGTGCTCCGCAGGCGACCGCGGGCGCACCTCGCGGTCCTTGATCAGCGTGTGCAAGGGAAGGCGCGGGGACGCCTGGAGTCCACTGTCAGACGCAAGTGGCCAACGCGCCACCCGCTGCCTAGGATGCTGGTACCCGGTGCTGATGGGACCCAGACCCAATGCAGCGCCTGGAAACAAAGGCTTCCAAGCTGTCGCCTGCCCGAACGGAGAGGCTTTCTCCCTTCCCGCAAAGTGACTGCTCCAAAGTCGTGTCTCTCCTGCGCGGGGACCCGCACGTTTAAAGGCCCGAGAGGACGTCAGCGGCTGCCGGGCCCGCGGGGCGAGCGCCAGGTCTCCCCGCCCCACTGGTTGCAGCGCTCGGACGAGTCTGCCGCCAGGGGCCAGGGAAGGCGCCGGGCTCCGGGATGTGATGGGAGGGATCGAGGGTGGCACACGGGGTCCGAGTCCCACTGGTCCTGCAGGGCGGCACCGCGCGTGGTGCGCTGGTGGAGCGGAGCGGGTTCTGGCCACTCTGCGCGCGCGCCGCTGGCTGGGTCGCCCAGGCGCTCAACACCTGGTTCTGGGAAAACACACTTTTCTGGTTTGTTCTTGAGTCATCGTCATCGCTGATTCATGTGAAGAAGCTCAAACCCACCGAGGCATCTTTTAAGCTGGAAAAAAAAAAGATTTAGACTGTCCAGTCTTGAAATTCCTATGAAGATATAACACGCTAACTTCCCTCAGCCCCCCACTGCCAACCCAGGGACAGTACGTGGAAAATGTCCACGTGTTCAAATGTCCCGCATGCATCCAGAGCCACATATGCAGACCTATGGCCACCTTACTTGCCAACACTCATCAATGACTTAAGAGCTTTTGCAGGGGGAAATAGTATTCCAAAACAAAACAAAGCGAAACAAACCCAGCTTGTGCTAAATGACATATTCCAAGATGTCTGTAGGAATTTCTAAGTTGGCTATGAGAAATAAAAATAACTTTGCATGTGTGAATATCCAAGTCCGTCTCACACTGATTTTACGATTTCAAGCACCATAACGTGACGTTTTAGAGCTATTGAGTCAGATTATAGCAGAGATTAAATACATAACTGGGGAAGCAAAGAAAAAAAATACCAAAAACCATTTCTAGCGCGTTTTCTTACACCTCCTTCAGGAAAAGTCAAGATCTAGACCATCAGAGCTCCAACCTTAGTGTCTATGCCCTGAACTGCGTTTCCTGCAGATTCCTGGTGTTAAGCTGAGAACAGCGAAGAACGCAAGGTCTCAACACCAGAGAAACTGGAGGGGCGAAATCCAAATGCTACTGGATTTTCTCCTCTGTGAACTCCCTTCGCTGTATCCACTTGAAGCCTTTTAAAGCGACATCATGACAAATTCCTCCAGACAGCGGGCTCCTTTTTTTATTCCACCTATGCTGCCCAGCATGTCTCCCTCTAGCGGCCATGGTCGGGAAAACAGGCTCCATGGGCGCGTTAGCTCCCCACCCCCTTTCCTCCAGTTTCCTTTTCTGGTTCTTCTGTCCTACCCGCTTCCTTCTCTTCCCTCCCTAACTAACCCGCACCGTTCCGAGGACTCTAGACCTAACAGCCCTCCAGCGCACCCCCCAACACACACACTTTGGTTCCGAACATGAGGGTTCTGCCAGACTCTGTGGAAGCGCCTCATTAACTGAGGCATTGGAAACTTAGGAAACAGAGTATTTTTGCTCTTGGTGGTGAACATCCCCGGGATGATTTGGTGAGGAGGGGAAAATGGCCTTCAATATTTTCTAGAATCTTATGCTGGCATCTCCGTAAAGAGGCCAGAATTGTTTGGTGTATGGAGGTCATGTCAGCACCAGGGAGCCTGAGTTGGAAGAATCAGGAGTGAGTACTACTCCTCCTGATTCGGTCTGGGCTACTTCGCAGGACCCCTACCTTAAAGAAGGACGAGAAACAAGCTAAACAACAAGCAAAACACACGAACCTGGTAGATTAACTTTAGCATTCATTCATTCTTCATTTAAATGGTTTGATGTGAGAGTAGCGAATTCGGGAAGTCAGGGTTAGCAGTCTTTGGTCCACCGTAACAGACCTTCCTGGTTGAAGGAATAGCGGCCAAGAGTGAAGCAGAAACCCTGGATTCTACATCCTGCCCTCTGCTCACCTGCCTATCAGTCTCTGATGTCAGAAGCTTGATCTTAACTAGTATCACTCTTGGACCAACGCTGTGAAAGAAGCTACTGGGTTTACTATCCAGACCTCAGTTTGGGTCGGGACCTGAGTGACAGGGGCACAAAAACACTCAGGTCCACTAAGTGGACAGGCACTAAGGCATCAGTTGGCGATGCGCCTTGTTCCCTAGAGCCACTTAGATAGCGCCTAGGAGGCGTGGCAATGGCTGCTTTATCCCAATCATCATTAGGGGGCGGGGCAATGACTGCTTTATCCCAATCATTAGGCCGCCGGGAGAAATTGGTGATGCCAATCTCTAGAGGAATGCGTGCATCTAGCTTGTAGCACGCAGGGAGGAGAAACTCCCCCAAAGTGACAGCGTCTGGAGTCCCCGCCCGGGTGCACTCCTTCCTGAAGCTTGTGAGCGGAGATGATCTTATGGAAAGATAGGAGGAAGCTCCAAATGGCCCCGTTGCTAGTGGGAGGTTTTCTAGCCAGAAGGTCGCCCCTCCTGGCCCCAGGTTCCTGACGCTTGGCTGTCTCTGAGCATCTACTTGGACCCGCCCAGGCCTTTTGCCTGTGCTGTACACGCCCCGCATGGTGACCTGCATCACCAATGAATGCGCAAGCGCAGATGCAGATGGACATCTGAGAGCAAGGTCCAGTCTAGAAGCAAACGTCCCTGCCTCCTCTCTCTGGCTGGCGGCTTCGAGAACTCGCCCTACCTTCTCCCTCCCCCTGGTCTTGCATATGGAACTGAAGGAAGACACTTTTCCTCTTGGGTGCAGGGAACTGTAACTATCCTGGGGTCTGTCTGCATCCCCAGTAGCCCTGAAGACATGTACTAGTAGGGCAGACCCTGCGGGAGAAACAGCAGGGCACTGAGGGGTTCAAAGTTCTTCTGGTCCCACATCGGTCCTGAGGAGTGACTCAGTATCTGCTCCCCTATGTAGACTTGATCCATCTGTCCAGATTCACCTGCTGGGTTGCCCTAGATGACAGCTACCTCTAAGTAGCATTGCACAAGGAAGCTTGAACATAACCTGGGGTTAAGAGGAAGCTTTCGAGAGCACAGAGAACCAACTTCCAGTTGCTCAGAACCATGGGAGCCTTCTACACTGGAGACCAATTACTCTGGAACCTCCCCATCTTACCTAAAAATGCCTCCCCTTTCCCACACCGTAACAGTTCAAGCCTTGTAACGCCGATAATTGTGTATTTTATTTCCTCAAGGTAATATACACATTGCATTTTCTTTCCTAAATTAATAAAAATAATTTAAACAAGTAATTTAATTATTTATTTAAATCAAATTAAATAACGATTTAAATGATATCATTTAAATTAAGTAATAAAATACCTATATGAGTGTAACACAATGAAATGATTACATTGACATGATAGTTCATAGTATTGAATTATCATTTACTGAACCTGTTGGAGATGGGTTTTTTTTGGTCTTGTTTTTGTTTTGCTGTTATACAAGATAAGCACGAAACAAATAATTCCCTTAGGTCTAGACGAAACACATGCATAACACTGAATGAAAACGCTTCTTTTAAAATGTTCAGGGAGCCTGTACCTACCAACTGAATGGCGCAGAGCATCGGGAAATAGTGTCAGACATGTGCAGCCTGCTCTATTTTTTTTAACCAAGTAATGATATATATGCTAGAGCAAGAGCCACCCTCCAGTGGGGTGGGTGTAGTAAACATCTTCCACGGGAAAAAAAGAAATATCTAGTCCTCTCACCAGTTATAGAAATAAACTCAAGCTCAAATTACAGTTTCAGGGTAAAATCTGAAACTATAAAATACCTAGAAAGGGGCATAAGGAAAAAGACTTTGGGAAAACGGAAAGATGAGAAGGATTCATTTTTGGAAGAAAAGCCTGAAATACAGGAAATAAAAGTAAGAATAGACAAGAGGAATCATGTGAAACTAAAGGAAAAAAATCGTGTGCGTAGCAACCATAAAAACAAACAGACAGAAGGGGTGGATTATAGAATGCTCTAAAATGTTTCCAAATTCTGAAAGGAACCCACAAGACCAACTTCTCAGACCACCTTCTCGGTACAATGGAGATTCATTTTCTCCAAAGGGACAGAGGGCAAGGATAAGGGACAAAGCCAGGAGATACAGGATGAGAGAGAGGGAGAGGAGAGGGGAGAAAGGGGGGACAGGGGAAAGGGGGAAAGGTATTTGTCTCAAAGTGGGGCAAAGGAACGCCTCTATATAGAGACCAGCTGTGGTACACAGGAAAATGGCAGTTTACAAAGGTACAAGGGGAAAACCCCTGTTAGGATGGGGTGTTTGATTTTAATTAGGCATGCTAATTAGGTGAGCCAAAGGGGGTTTTGATTGCTGGATTTCTATGCTTGGAGTGCTAACTTCAACATCCTTATCGCACTAAGCACTTTTTTTTTAATTGGATTTTTTATTTACATTTCAGATGTGATCCCCTTTCCCCATTTCCCCCCCCACACACACACCCAGGAACCTGCTATCCTATTCCCCTTCCTCCTGCTTCTATGAGGATGTGCCCCCACCCACCCACTCCCACCTCCCCACCCTCGAATTCCCCCACACTGGGGCATCTAGCCTTCATGGGACCAAGGACATCGTCTCCCACCTATGCCCCTCAAGGCCATCCTCCCCTACATATACAGCTGGAACCATGGGTTCCTCCCTCCCTATGTGCTCCCAGGTTGGTGGTTTAGACCCTGGAAGCTCTGGTTGGTTGGTATTGTTGCTCTCCCCATGGAGCCTCAAACCCTTTCAGCTCCTTCAGTCTTCTCTCTCACTTCTCCATTGGGAACCCCTTGATCAGTTTAATAGTTAGCTGTGAGCATCTGCCTCTGAATATGTCAGACTCTGGCAGACCTCTAAGGAGGCAGCTATATCAGGCTCCTATCAGCATGCACTTCCTGGTATCCACATCAGCGTCTGCCTTTGGTGACTGCACATGGGATGGATACCCAGGTGGAGCAGTCTCCAGATGGTCCCTCCTTCAGTTTCTGTCCCACACTTTGCCTCCATATTTACTCCCTTGAGTATTTTGTTACTCCTTTTAAGAAGGACAGAAGCACCCCCACTTAGACTTCCTTCTTCATGAGCTTCATGTAGTCAGTGAGTTGTATCTTGGGTATTTCCAGCTTCTGGGCTAATATCCAATTACCAGTGAGTGCATACCATGTGTGTCCTTTTGTGATTGGGTTACCTCACCCAGGATGATATTTTCTAGTTCCATCCATTTGCCTAAGAATTTCTCGAATTCATTGTTTTTAGTAGCTGAGTAATATTCCACTGTGTAAATGTACCACATTTTCTGTATCCATTCCTCTGTTGAAGGACATCTGGGTTCTTTCCAGCTTCTAGCTATTATAAATAAGGCTGCTATGAACATAGTGGAGTGTATGATACTTTTGATGCACATGTCTTTTTTTTAAAACCTGCCATGTGATGTATTAATCTGGATACAAACCATACCATGTAAGGATACCACCTGACCATTTTAAACACAGGCTTTGGAAGTTTTATATATATTAGCATTGTTTAACACATGTCACCATCATTTTCATCCTTACAAAACAGATTTCTGCATCCTTTCAACACGTCATTTAGACATTTATTCTTTATTCTTACGTGTATATGTGTGTTTCCATGAGCTTAGGTATACCAGATGCGTGCGGTGTCCAGGGTGGCCAAGAGAAGGCATGGCATACCCTGAAACTGGAGTTACAGGTGTGAGTCACTGTGTTGGTGCTGGGGACTGAATTGTAGTTGGTCACAGCAGGGAGGGCTTAGAATTTAAACCATGTCAGCTGCTCCTTTCCCTATGCCCCAGAAGCCACTCTGCTGCTTTCTGAATCTGATCTGGTTTTTACTGCTCATGCTTACAGTAGAATCACACAGTACTCGTCTTCACTCAATGGCTGGCTTCTCTCTCTTGCAGCAGTATTTTCAGGAGTCATCCCTCAGCACAGGTGACAAGGTTTGATTTTTTTTTTTCTTTTAAATCTTGGTGACATTACATCGTCTAAATCGGCAGTTGTCACTAATATGAGTATCAGGTATTCTGCATATCAGACATTTACATTACAATTGTCATGACAGTGGCAAAATTACAGTTAGTACGGTAGCAACAAAATAATTTTAAAGTTAGGGGTCAGAGCAACATGAGGGAGGTTGAGAACCACTGGTTTAAATAAACCACACTGCCTATTCATTTACTCTTCAATGAACACTTGACCTGCTTCTGCTCCCTAAATATTTCTAGTGAGGCCATTAAGGAAGCAAATGCACAGATATCACTGTTTGGTATCGATCATTCAATCTTTTTGGATAGGGATCCAGAAGTGGGAATTCTGGACAACTTATTTTGAGGGTATGAACCTAACTCCCTCAAAATTTCAGACAGTCTTAATTCCAATATGAATAAGAGAAAGGCCTCTGAAGCCCCACCCTTAGGGGAAAACCAATTCATGTTCCAAGTCACAGAGAGACATATCCTTGGAGATATGATTGCTAATAATTTTACCAAGCCCCAGTGCTTACTGGACTCAGGGCATTACCATGAGTTTACTGGACTTAGGGCATTAATAACAATAACAAAACAGACCATATGAAGGAGGGAGAGACAGGGAGGGAAGCACCAGAGGGGTTTTGAACACATGGTGGATATATATGGTCCAGTAGGTTGTCTAGATAACAAAATTTTCATAGAAAGTAAGTCTAACAATAATTCACACATTGAAGCCCTAATGCCTTGCATGGCGGTGTTTAGATACAATGTCCCTAAGAGTCACTCATATAAATGAGAAGGTCAGGGTTAGGCTCTGATTTGCTAAGATTAGTGATTTGCTAGAGAAAACTTGGGAGGGGAGGGGAGGAGTGGCTTCTGATCTCTCAGTATATACCAGCAACAGGAATGGCCAGGTGTGGTCCCAGCCATGGCTGCTGTTCATCCAGGAAAAGAGGACTTGACCTTGGCATTCTCAGTTCCAGAACCATGAGGAGTGGCAGCTTCCCGTCCCTCAGCCTGTGGCATTTTGTCACAGCAGCTAGAGAAGGCAAATATATCACGGGAATTCTTTCCTTGGTGACTGGACTGTCAAGCTGCTTTCTACAGCAGACACAGTGGTTTTCTTCTCCTGCCAGGACTGCAAAGGGTTCTATTTCCTTACTTCCTCACTAAGTTCTTGTTCTTCCCCCGCCTCTCTCTTTTTTCCCCTTCCCTCTCCCCCTCCCCCAAGCAGTCATTTAAATAATATGAGCCAGCATCTCCTGGTAGGGAGAATTTGAGTTTGTTACAACTATTGTCAAGTGTATTATTTTGAGCCAGTTGTCTCTCTACAGTAAGGTCTATTTACATGTCAGGAGAGATGACTCAGCAGTTAAGAACACTTACTGCTCCTGTAGAGGACCTGGGTTCAGTTGACAGTACCCACACCGTGGCTTACCAACCAATTAAAGGGAATCTGAACCCGTCTTATGGCCTATGCAGGCAAAAGGCACATGCATGACACACACATATATACATGTAGGTAAAGCACTCAGACACATACAAGCAAAATAAATCTTTAAAAAATTAAGAACATATGACTTTGGCTCATATTTAAAACAACATTTTGCTATTTTTCTGAAACCCAGGGTTTGTATGTATTTTGTTGATTTTAACTCTTTGTAGAAACAGAGTTCATAAGTATCTTTTTTTTTCTGTTCTCTAGGTTTCCATTGCAGCTAGGTCAGTATGTTCTCGAATACTCAGACATTTAAATTTTTATAATGTCATATGGCTATACATATTTTTAAAGAGATTCATGTATTTGTTTTCTGTAAGTACACTGTCACTGTCTTCAGATACACAAGAAAGAGGATATCATACTCCATTACAGATGGTTGTGAGCCACCATGTGGTTGCTGGGAATTGAACTCAGGACCTCTGGAAGAGCAGTTAGTGCTCTTAACTATTGAGCCATTTCTCCAGCCCCAACTATACATATTTTTAAGTGCCATTATTAAGGCCAATAATGCCTGTCGCTACACAAGGCAAGCAGGTGCTCTACCACTGATATATGTCCCTAGTAAATGTCCTATGTAAATATGAACACTAAATGTCGTTTCTACCTTGAAAACTGACATGGAAACATTAACAAAGTTCTTAGCATATGACTTTTCTGCCTTGTCATCTTCTGCTATCTATTAATAACAAACTCATCCTCATCATTCTGTTTTGTATCTTGAAATTGTTATTTGTGTGCTTTTTTATTATTGAAATCTTCATTGTAATAGTCTCTTTTTTTTAATTTTTGAAAATTCATCAGTATGGAAAAGTACTATGAAACAGAAAAACTTCATTTTATTGTATTGTACATTTTCATTATATTTATACACACCATAAATTCACCCACTGTATAGATACAGTTCAATTACTTCGTTTGTAAAATTGCGTGGTCGGTGCTTGAATTATCCATCGTGGACAATTTTGTTTCTTGTTTGTTACTTTTTTTTTTCTCTGCATCATAATGCAAGTTGTTTTCTTTTACTGAAGGCTGTCTATGAGACACACTAAAATAATTACAAACAAACAATCCACTTTCTGCCTAGGCTGTGCATACGATTCAATGCTGATGATTCTGTGCTGCTCTGGTTAGCGGACCTGAGTTAGTATCCCGAGATTCACATCAGGAGGCTTAGGACAGCCTGCAACTCCAGCTCCTGGACATCTGACATCATCTTCTCTGTTGCACTCACATGTACATACCCATATTCACACACACGCATGCGCGCACACACTTCCTACAAAAAATCTTTAAAAATGCTTTGTTTCTGTTCATCTGAGTTAACTCTTCTATTAGGATATATTAACTTTTGTAACAGGAAGTGGACTTCAAAGCAGCAGAAACGCCCTCTGCAGTGATGACACTTGAAATTCAATGGCTTTGAGAAGGCTCCACGCAGCACAGATTCTGTCCGGTATAGGATATGGTGAGATCGCTATTCTTGATCTTTCTGCAAAGACACGGTTGTGCAGATTAACAAGCATCCACGGGCTGGCAAGCACAGGTCAGGAATCCCAGCGCAGGGAAAGCTGGGAAGAAAGGACGAGCTCCACCTTGGGTCAAAACAAAGCAAAGAACAGCACTTGGGACTTTCAGAGCCCAGAGGAAACAGATTCTGAACAGAGGCAGTAAGAAGCAACTGTTCTGTGTATCCAATTCTTCTAAGGAAACTGTTCTCCTTAGAGGTTCCTAGTCCCACTTTCCCAGCCTGTGAGGAGTTCAGAGAGCGGGCCTCTGGTGTATTCATTCTCTACCTACAACAGACTGAGAAAAATTACTTCCAAAATCCTTTCCTGAGCCCAGCTTCGAGAGCCTACAGCCTCTTCCCTGCAGGAAAGCAGAGCAGAACCACCCAGGGCTTCAGGCAGCCCACAACGAGCACTGTGGATATGATGGTCTACCCTGTGGAAATAAGGATATTACTATCTTATTTATTTATTATTTATTTATCTTTCCAGGACGGAGGATGGAACCCAGGGCTTTGCACATGACCCCAAAATTCCCTAATGCTGGACTCTGTTCTAGAGCCTAAGACTTATTTAAATCACTATGAAATATTCCACGTGTGACCTAGTGTTCTCCTCCGTTGCTGTGATAAACACCATAACAAAAGCAGCCAGGGCACTACAGTGTTTTAGTTTTCAGATTATGGTCTGTTACTATGCCAAGGCAGGATTTCAAGGCAGGAACCTGAAGCAGAGACCATGGAGGACCGGTGATTACTGGCTGGCTCCTCTTGCTTCCTCAGCTACCTTTCTTCCTAAGGCTCCGCCCCAGTTGCTAGATGCACTGCCCACAGTGAACTGGAAATTCCCCTGCCAATTAGCAATCAAACTGATGGAGCAAGAGAATTCGTCTATTGAGATTCCTGCTTCCTGGGCGTGTCTACATTTACGTGACATTGACGAAAAGGAGAAAGAACAGTAGCTAAACTGTAGCATTGTGTTTAATCTTAATCCTTGTTGTCCGTTAATATCGTTCGGGGGTTTCTACCTCACCTTAGATCATGTAGTTCCCAAATAAAAGACACAAAACCTTTATATTTACAATAAGCCTTAAAGCACTAGAGCCAGGCAGATCTCAACCCTCTATCCGATTTTGTAAACTCCTAAGTCAATAACCGCAAGATATTACTTGCCACGTTCTGCCTGGTTCGTTTCTATTCAAACAGGCGGGCTCTCACCGACATTAGCACAGCATCTACCTACCCCATGGTAGCACCTTTCTTCTCTGTTTCCTTTTTCTCTCCCCCATTCACCCTTCCTGAGACTCCAAGCCTGGGGAACCTTTAGCTCCACCTACGTCTCTTTTGCCCAGTTATTAGGATACAGTACTTAGCATTTGAATACAAAGCAGTACCAAACCAACCCACTACAGCTTGTGAAAAATCCCAACAATACTATTTATCCAAAAAGATGGAAAAGGAAATAAATGAGCTATCCATTTATACGTGCAGTACCCATGGGGCATCATTTTGTATCAGGTACACTATATTCAGATACAAAATCCATACTTAGTGCCTTAAAATCTGGGTACAATAAGGATATTCTGGATTGTATCATCTTGTACTATTTCTAAAAGAAATATATTAGCAACTAGTTTTGTTTTATTTTTCTCTTTCAAATTGATGTGACAGTCTGTATATATGAATAATTAACCAAGATTTGAGTTTTCCAACCAATGAATATATTTTACATGCTTATACACTTTTGTAAGTGTTCTCAGTCATGTTTAAATATCTGTATAATTTTAGAGTGAGAGAAGTAAAAGAATAAACATAAAATGTGTCACTCCACATGATATATGGTTAATTATTTCTTTAACTGTTTTCCACTTAAGAGACTCAAGTTAGTTTTCATTAAGATGTTAAAATATATAGTATTACAAGATAATCAGGCTGAAATTATTTAGAGGGGGGGAGAGACAGAGAGAGAAAGGAGAGAGTAGTTTGCCTGTGTGTAAGTCCTAAAATGTGTCTGTTTCAGGAAGATTGTTGTCCATTCTAGAGGATGATTTATTTTTTAACAACCCCAGAAGGCAGGTCACAGTAGAGGACACTGTCAAAACCTATTTGTAATAATTCACATGCTATCTTCCTTTGTAAAATTTGCATAGAGATGTCTCTCCCATCTGGAGAGAAGAGAAGCAGCACTATCCACACAGAATACACTTCTCTCAGACAAGTGGAAAAGATTTCCTCGCTGCTGCAGCTGACGGGAATCAGTTGATTCCAGCACTGCCAAAAGAGCCGAGGATAATTGAGAGGAATCATTGTTACAAATTGCACTGACAGCAACTAGCGTTTTAGAAGGGGAGAAAAACCCGATGTTCAAATGGTGCAAACCCAGGCTCCATGTGCAAAGGCTGCATCACAGGGGCACAGGCTGGAGTGGAGGAGTCTGAGGTCAAATCCTGCCTCGATCTGGTTGACTCGGTAGGGTGAACAACGGCTATGGCTAAGTGAATGGACGATAATTTCTTATTTATGAGGAAGGACTGCTAGGTCCCCTCTGTTAGCTATAGTAGAAGGTTTGTGTAAACTTTAATATTTTGTTCCTCGTGTGTAAAACCACATGTGCTTGGATGCCTTCTATAGCCTCCACCATCTCCCACAGTAAATGTCCCAGACTATTCATCTGGATATAGCTTGGACACACTAAGGGCACCATTGAGAGGAGTCTCTCTACCTAGTCTACCCTCCAATCTTTGGTATACCCGATGATGACCTTGAACTCTGACCCTCCAGCCTGGAACTAGAGTATTGGAATTGCAGGTATCCAGGGCAAAGGTGGTTTAAGGAGGTTCCAGTGATCAGAATCAGGTCTTCATGTAGGCTAGGCTGCTCTACCCACTGAAGTACAGCTCCAGCCATGGAGAGACTCGATGCTTTGAAAATTACTTTTTCTATTTAGCTTCTATTGTCCTAACACGGAGAAAATGTCATTTCAAGAAGAGCACTTCAGAAAAATATAAATAGAATTTCTGGAGTGTGCTTGAAAAGTAATCAAGCCTTCGAATCTACTTAAAAGTTCCCCTGAGATCAGAGTTAAGCTAACAAGATTTTTAGAAAAAGAGTGAAACATTTAAAAATGGAAGGAAATATATTCATCTATGTTAATTTATTTGATAAAAACCAAGTTCTGTTAATACAGAACAGGCTGACATTGATTATTTTTTACAGTGTAACTTTTGAAATGAAAGCGCGAGGAAAAAAAATACTCTTTCTCTTAAAAATTCTCCAAGAATTCACTGCAAAGACCACCGGCGATAAATTTATTCATGATAAATTCAAAGTAAAATGTAATCATTTGTATTTGCTATAAATCTCTTCTCCTACTATAACTTTTTTAAAAAAATGCTTTGACAAGCCAAATATGTTCTTGAATATTTGAGCTCTGTGTGCTAAAATGCAGATTTTTCTTGCCATCTTAAGTGACTGTCATGACAAACAGATGTAAATAGCATCTGCTTCTGTGGCAGATTCCAAGATACTTTTGCATCCAGACACCTCCAGAAGCTCTCCAGGGACAGCACCTCCTACCCTCTGGTCCTGCAGCAGCAAGTGACAAAGACAAGGCTCACCAGCTGTATTTCTGCAATTATCAATTATATCAACAGAACCATGATGCAAAAATGATCTTAATGATAATCTTCTGCTGGTTATGTGTATGTGTTTTCAAGGCAGCTTTAAATTTCCTGACTTAGAGCCAAACACCACAGCTTGAAATTTCAGGATGAACAGACTGGAATGTGTATCACCTTCAGTACATCTTTTGGTGTTCTGACCCTGTCTCAGGAAGAGCCTGTTATTACTCATTAGCATGGACCCTACACTGTCTTACCATGGTATTTTATAATCAGATCTTGGCCAAGTTACAGTGACCATCCTCACTGTCTTTTAAATGGTATGGCACTGTGGAAGACCCGCATGGCCCAAGCCATCATTTGAAGCAAGGGGTTAGTACCAGGCAAGGACAGACGAAGCAACAGGACATCAGGCATCTCAGTGGCCTATGTTCTGGATCCTGTCAAACTCTCATCAATTATGGATTGAGATTGACAATGGGGTAGACATTCTCTGATAGCAAACATTGATGTTAAGAGACTATCTTAAATTATCTAGATGGCCTTAAGGGTGAGAGAGGCAGAAGAGGAAGGAAGAAGGATGCTATGTGAGAACTCAAACCCGAAGAGTCCAGGTTGGTTTTGAGCATGGAAGAGGGTGTGTGCCAAGAGAGGCCTCTGCAACCTGGAAAAGCATGCAGGAGAGTTTCCCCTATGGAATATCAGCTTGGGATGACAACTGTACTTAGTCCCATGGTGATCCAAATCAACTCCAGTCCACAGACCCTGGGATGAAAAGGGTCTTGGAAAAGCCACTAAGGTGGAAACTTGTCACAGCCAACACAGGGGAGTGATGAGCTGACTTCAAGCATTGTAACTTATAAACATGAGTGACATAGAAATGCACTGGTTGTTGTGAGGTCTGAAGTCGAGATAGAAATACAAACTCCAGGCAACACACCTGCGCTTAGAGAGTGAACTTGCCCATTGTACAGTGGTAACATTTTGAAAAGACTCTAGATTGCTGCATGTTCATAAAAAAAGGGTTGAGTACAACAATGTACAACAGAATGTTTCATAAGGGAAAAACAATTTGATCAAATAACAACAGGTGAGCCCCAAAGGATAACTACAGAGACGGTAACACAGCCAGAGACCCATCAAAGATGGACTGATCAGATGGAGCTTTACATGTTCCCGTGACACAAAGTAGGATAAAGAAACAAGGTAAAGCATTTGAAAAGAAGGTAACGGGAGTTTTAGTACTAATGCCCAATTGATCTCAAGAGCACATGATGCCTTTGATAGAAGGTTCAACAGGGATTAAGTCTTAGCAAATTTTAAGAAAGGTCAGAATAAAATTATAAGGCTGGAACCCAGACAGGAAGCAATAAAAATGTAGGTATGCTCATAAAAGAAAGCTGGGACGCTTAGTAAGAAATATTAGAGCCAACCAAAGATAAAGATAGATTCAAAACTCTCAAAAAGGCAAAAAAAAAAAAAAAAGGATGCATATCATGCTAAGGAGCCACAGGTTGGCAGCAGCTTAATTCTTAGGAGAATGCTATGAGCAGCAAGTGAGTCGCCCAACAAACCCCACCCATCCTCAGTTCTAACCCACGATGAAACCATTCCTCATTAAAGAGCTGGATATAACACATTTTCAGGGAAAAATCACCAAGCGGAGAATATGCCATCAGCATGTCCCTGCTAAAGAAAACATTGGGATATAATAAAGTCAATCAAAATGTAAGTTACAAGAAAGAAAGATAGTGATGATGGTGGTGGTGGTGGTGGTGGTGGTGGTGCAGATGACAATGATAATGATGGAGGCATGTCTCTCTTTATCATGATGATATCATGTGATAGATGATGGAAGATGATAGATAGATAGGTAGATAGATAATAGATAGATAGATAGATAGATAGATAGATAATTAGATGAGAGAAGATACAGATTAAGTAAAAGATAATGAAATAATTTAAACTAGAAGATATGGATAGATGACAGGCATATATAGATGGTAGATAGGTATAGATTATTGATGACAGATGAGAGATAGCACAGAGATGGTTTAAGCAAAAAGATGAGATTTATAGATAATGGGTAGGTAGAGAAATATACAATAGATACAAACATGGAAAAGTTATGGGGAATAGATAGATAGATAGGTAGATAGATAGATAGATAGATAGATGACAGCTAGGGAAAGAAATGGTCATGATAAATGATAGATGAAAAATACAAGGAAGACAGGTAATAAATAGATGATAAGAATGAGTAGGGAGATACGTGTATATTAGTTAAATAATATATATATATATATACATATATATACATATATATATACAGATGTATTATAGACACATGATATAATAGAGGGTAGCTAGAAGAGAGTTACATATGAGTGATAAATACACTACAAATAATATCTATTTTGACTTAATAATACATTAAAGAATGCAGTTGTCAAATTCATATTGAATTAAGTTAGAGAAATCAACAGCATAAAAGTGAGATGAAAATAACTTGATCAATACTTCTTTGTATTGTCTGTGGACTGAGTCAAACACAAATAAAGGATGTGTGCTGAGGTCTTCAGAATGACATGAACAGGGTAGGATGATTTTAGTCAGATGAGAAGAAGAGAGAGAGTTGCCATGCCTGCACATCTTCAGTCTTTCTATACGAAGGCAGTGAACAGAAAAACAAAGATGTAATCAACATAAATATCAATCATCTAATTACTATTTGTATTCTTCACTTTCATCCTCTACCACAGAACACTCAAGATGCAGAAATTTATGAAGAACAGAAATCTCTACATTTTGGGCTGCTTGAATTACAAGAAAATTGGCTTAATTTTTGAGGTATGTATGTGTGTGCTTGTGTGTGCATATGTGTGTATGTGTTTATGTGTATACATGTGTGTTATCCATACACATGCATATAACCACAAAACACATGTATTAGAGAAAATGAAGCATGTACTTGGTTTAATCCACTCTACAAAGCCTGTGTGGAATGATTACACAAGGATTTCAAGGTATCCAAAAAACATATAAAAGATTTTAACTAATAGTAGGATCTCAACTATGTAAACTCTTGGGAACTCTCTCACGAGTTTGAAACCCAAAGACATAACTGTACATTCCATCACACGAAGGCAAAATGTAGGACAAGAAGGTGCCATTTCAAGAGTCTGTGAATTGCACTTAAATGCAGAGAAAAGGGCAGTTAATCAGAGTCTCAAGAAGGAGAAGATTATGAAGGAAGAGACAGGTCTGAAACAGTAAGGACAACATCAGAAAGCAAACATCTTAATTTCAGGAGAAATGGGAGGCGAATCAGAATTTTCCAGAGAGTTCGGAAACTCAACAGAACCAAATGACTTAACACAGAGAACAAATACCCTGAAGACAGAGGAAAGGAAGGGGAAAGCAGCAGAGCACTGCTCAAAGCAAACACGGTAATTTCAAAGCACCTGGGAAAGATTGAACGAAGACCCCTGGCATGCTAAAGATTACCCAACTTCTCTTCAGAAACAGTGGATAATGAAAGGGTAGAATCATCTCTTTTTTCCCCACATACTGATATTTATAGCATATATAATCATAATGGACAAAATTCAGAAACAACCAAGTTAGACTCTCTTTAACACTCTGATCATCCATAAACAAATCGAATAAGAATTTGTTTCTCAATGCCTTTTTAAAATCAGTGCAAACAAGTAAACATCTACAGAGACTAATTAAGATTTGAATGAACCTGTCAAATGGAATCATCGGCCACCACCAACCACTTATCCCACCACCCCCACCCAAAAAAAATCAAGAAAAATGGAGGATCCAAAAAAAAGTTTGCGAGCCTGTGAATACATAGCATTTTATTATGTATTTGATTTGTATTTTCTTACCATCTGTGAAGTATTGAGAGAAAATTGACAAAATGAATTATGGAGTCTGTCTGTCTGCATTAGACAGAGTCCAGCAGGAGGAATCGGTGTGTGGAATTCACTCTGGGAACATTTCCACATTGTAACAGAAAATATTTAGAAGCAGGGCCAGGGTAAGTTAAGTCTTTGAAACATGTTCGCTAGCAACACAAAACATTAAACTAAATTGTCATTAAAATTTAGGGGACTAGAAACATGGGTAATAAAAAATACTTGACACAAATGGAAGACAAGAAAACAAAAGCAAAAAGGTTCATATGCAAAATTCAATGAACAAAAGCAAATGAAAAAGGGGTTGTTTGGTTTTTTGTTTTTGTTTTTTGTTTTGTTTTTTGTTTTTTGCTACAGTCAACATTGAATTTTAACTCCTTCAATTAAAAGTAGGTATTTTTAAACTTGAAAAAAATAATAATCACTTATATTTCACCAATATGAGTTAAACCATAGGGGCTACGGGCAGGAATTAAAACACAGACCATGGAAGTATGATGCTTACTGGCTTGTTCTCCATAGCTTGTTCAGTCAGCTTCTTACTCAACCAAGAACCACTTGCCCATGGTGGGCACCGCCCATAGTAAGCTAGTCCCTCCCGAATCAATCAGCAATCAAGAAAATGCCTACTAAGTTGCCCTTGGGCCAATCTGATGGCGGTAACTCTTCCACTTAGGATTCCTCTTCCCAGAGGACTACAGTCTGTTTACATAAACTAACACCAATATTGACCCTTTGTCAAAGAAACACACAAACACATCCCTATTAAACAAGCTTCAAAGGACCTGACACCCTCTTCTGGCCCCAATATGTACTGCACCCTGTGCATACTCATGCAGACACACACACACACACACACAAATTTTTAAAGTCTAACTGTAAATTTTAAAGATTTGGAAAATACAGCCTATGACAACAATATTACTAAATAAGTAACTCATGAATAGAAAAATGAATTCCCAGGAATATATGTAGACATTTAAATACTTTAATTTTAAAAACCAAATAGAGTAGTAACTGTCTGTTTACTAGTAGGGTGACTGGAGGGAATTTGAGCTTTCCATGCCTTCCTCTGTCTCTGAACTTTTTTGCAAATGAAGTTAGGTTGTTGTCCCCAAGCTCTTCCATTGGCCATTTGATTTCTTTATTATTATTGTTGGTGTTGTTATTGTTGTTGTTGTTATTTAATATTTTTTACAATCCAGTCATTATCCCCCTCCTGATCCACCCTCTAACTATTCCTCATCCTATTCCTCCCCCACCCCCATCTCCAAGAGGATGTCCCCACCCTCCCCAATCCCTACCCCACCAGACCTCCCCATTTCCTGGGCCTCAGATCTCTCAAGGGTTAAGTGCATCATCTCTTACTGAGGCCAGACCTGGCAGTCTTTTGCTGTATATGTGTGTTGGGGACCTCAGACCAACTAGTGTATGCTGCCTGGTTGGTGGCTCAGTGCCTGAGAGGCCTGGAAGTTCAGGTTAGTTGTGACTGCTAATCTTGCTATGGGGGTCACCCTCCTTTTAGCTTCTTCCAGCTTACTCCTCACACATATTTCCTATCCTTTCCTCAATATTCTCTGTATTTTGGGAGCCAACTCCTACACATGTCATTCTCCAGGTCATTCTATTATCTAACTCCACATCATGTTCAGGCCAAACATGACATGGGTAGGAAAATGCCAGACTCAAAGTACAATATCTGGGTCTTTTTCTTCCTCTTCTTTTTCATAAAAAATTATTTAGTGCTTGTGTGTGTGTGTGTGCGTGTGTGTGTGTGTGTGTGTGTGTGGTGCAAGGATGTGTTTATATTTGTCAAATCCTGTGTGTGGAGGTCAGAGGACAAGTTACAGGATTCTATTCTTTCCTTCTATCTTGTGAGGTCTGGGAATTTCTAACTTAAGTTTTCAGGGTTGGCAGCAAGCCCTTGATTCACTCAGCCACATCATGGGCCCACAGCTCTTTCTCCTATTTCTGCCCAGTGAGTTGGATCTCCTGTGTCTCCTCCAGGTAGCTCTGTCTTCGCCTTTGGATGCACGGCTTTCTTTCTTTATATACCCAGCAGATTTCTTTTATTTTAAATTGACTCTGTTGATAGATGACAGAGAGATCACTTAAGGATTATGACAAATCACATCCCTCGAGGTCATTTTTAACCTTATTTTGTTATCATGCCCTGAGATAACCTTTCCCACTTTTTAAAACATGCGTCAGCCATTCGGACTTTGACAGGAACCAACCTCCATGTCTTCCCAAGTAAGTTCAAAATCCCAAACCTATTAAAATGACACCTGCCATTTTTAGCCAGAGGGTTTTACTGGGAGTGGTCCTTGTTTGTATAGTCTTGAATACCAGCGTTCCACACCCATTAAAGGGCATGCTTGTGAAAATGTAGCAGAAATTGCCCTGCCCAATCTATTTGCTGTGGGAGACCTATGATTGGACAGGAAAAAGGGAGAAGGAGCAGAGGGTGGCAGAGGGAGGGAGACGAGGGGGAGGAAGGCAAAATGGCTTCGGACTTGGACCTGTGTGGCAAAGTAAATAAGTAGATATGAAATCTAAAGGTTAGGGTAATTGGGGTAACCTAAATTGTGTGGGCATCTTGTGTAGTGAGAATATATATATATCCATTGGTTAATCTTAAGCTTTAGAGTTTTGACTTACTCGGTTACTGGAAGGTGGGTCCACCGACAACTGGGTGGTTATGGCTGTGAAGGAACTAGGGGCTCCAAGGACGAGTGAACCGGAGCTGGAAGCACAGCGACTGGTTGCAATGGGGGCAAGCTAGATTGAGTAGCCCGGAGGACACCCAGCTGGGACCAGATGGTGCGCCTCCAGTAGTCCGTGCGGAAACATGGTGGTTAAGCCGGGAGCCAAGCTGGATGTCTCTTTTCTAATTTCTCCTGCTTCTTCTAAAGTTGTACTTGTATATATTCCTGTTCCTCACATACCTCCTACTAAGTGTTTCAGAGGACAGTATACATAGAAACAAAGAGCTGGGTGTTCGCTGAAGTGTCAGATGCGTGCAAGAACATTAGGAGGGGGAGTCGGAGAGTCAGTGACTATAGCGTTCCTATTACAGTGAGCCACTCAGCTGCGTCCTAACGCACTCGACATTTAAGGACCTGCTATTCAGAATGAATAAGCCAATGCTGTGATTAAAGTGCAAATTAAACTATCAAAAGCATTAAAATATATTGGTTTTGCAGGTAATTGATGAAGCAAGGAAAGCATAAATAAGAGGTGGTAATTAGACCGGTCTGTGGTAAAAACTGAGGTAGTTGCTGATTTACTTCTCCACATCAGAAGTAAATTTGGAAACAAATGTGTTAAACAGCAATTGCTGTTTTTATGATTTGTATATAAAGTCATATATTTAAGACTTGAAGCCTCACTTTTCATTCTAAAAAAAAAAAAGCCATTTCATTTCGAACCCGTGTGTCTCTGAGGGGCTCCAGACTGGGTTACACAAACTTTTCAATTGGAAAGCCTTTTCTGCTTACCCAAGTTGAAGTTACAAGATTCTGTATATGTTAGGAGCGGTCATTTGTGTTTCTGATGTAATAAATGTGGATACAATATTAATTGATGATGTCAGAACGCAATTCTGAGAAGGACAAATACCTAACGTGATCATGTGCCAAGAACAACAGTGACTCAATCAGCCGTTTCCCGACAAATCGTATAAAAAGTAGGCTGGACTTTTAAACCCGACAGCCTCATCCTAATTCAAAGGGAATACTGAAGTCTTAAAATGTTAAACTGCAAACTACGCATTTTCAATGGTTCCTCTGGTTCTGTTGAGACAGTGAAACCATTCCATTTAACCTCTCCATCCAGGGTAACACCTGGTACAAGTGCAATGGGAAAGCTAAACTCTGGGGGTCTTCGTGTTTGACTGTTTGTTCATTTTGACAGATTCTGCGTCATCATTGTAGTGCAAATTTTGACTGCTGAACACCTGTCTTCATTTCTCCTCTTTGATCCTGGATCATCTCCTAGCTAACGGTCCTGACTGTTGCCTTCCAGACCTTTGCACCATGCCCTGACTTCCTCCGGCAGTTCTCATGTTATGCTGTATGCCCACCAGCTAATATGTCTAACTCATGACAGACTAAGAGATCAATACAAAACAAAAAAACAAACCAGGTAACCCTGGGTTTATATCTCTCCCTTTTTAGGTGCATTTCCTTGGTCTGCTGCCGCTGATATCTTAGGTTACTTTTAAAATGGTGTTTAATACTTTAGGTGAATAAGACGGGTTATGTGAACTTGTTCATGTGTGTTTAAATTTGACAAGCAGTTTAAAAAATATATATATGGAGATTACAAACTTCTGGCTCTATTATTGATTCATAGGTAGCCACAGATGACTTAATTCTGCCTTTCATTCTTGTGTGACCACAAACAGTGATGGGTCTAAGTAATGCCGATGAGAGAACTACAGCAGAAAAAAAAATTAACACTGGGCCTTCAAGAGCTTCTGGTAGTATCAATTAAATGGTAACATGTATTGTGGTTAGAAGGTTTTAATATTAAAAATTCAGCCTGCTATTCGAAGCCACAAGGAGAGAAGAGATTTGTGGCAAAAGCAGAGATGGTAATGATTATTCATTTTCTGGCTATCTGTTAAGTAAAATAAAACAATAAAACAAATGGAACACCATATTCTAAAAGTGCTTGTGTTGGTTATATGTCGCATGATGAATTATGTAATATGTAACTAATGGTGGTTCAAACATAAGGCATAAATATTTTGCAACCTACTTTTAATAAACCTTTAACCTCTCCTCTTGCCCACTACCCAGCAGAGGTAGTGGAAGAGAAATGTTATTCGGACATGGGGGAAGAGTTCAGCAATAGTTCTTTGGGGGAGGTCTCAATCTTCTTTGTCAGCGGTTCAGTCCTATAGAAAATACTAAATACGCATCAGCAGCTACAGTCCAGTCCTCTCGGCAGGCAGACACCAGGCATGAACCAGCAACCATAGTTTAATCCTGAAGAAACCAAGAGGCTTGCCCAAGGGCTCAAGGCCACTAAACAACCCTATGTAAGTTAAACCAATACATATGTGTCAGCAGCGAAGAACAAAGAAACAGAGCAAACCAAACCAGTGCTCTCCCTCCCACACTCTGTGGGGTCATATTTATACTCCTTCATCACAAGTCCCTTCATGTGTTTGCTATAGCAAGACATCCTATCACCTGTGTCTGCTTCGGGAAAACACTCTTTGATGTGTCTGTTTTAGCAAGACATCCTTTCACCTGCGTGCCCCAGCAAAACGCCATTTGATATAACCGACTTTCCAAAGAAATTAGAAGTTTCCACTTCACACAATCACCATTACTCCTCTCTAATTCTCTGTGGGTCAGGGGTTCTGGGTCCAGTGTAACCGTTTCTATTGAGGGTGGGGTACATGTCACAGGTGTGAAGCTTGTACAAAACTTAACTATCAACTTGTGACAGAAGAAAGACTGGCCTCAAACTCACTCTCAGCCCATCGGGGGATACCATTCTTTTGGGGTGGTTGATATCTACAGACCCTGAGCATCTCAGCCATGCAGCTAACTTCAGTCAAATGTACAAAGCCCCAAGGGAAATAAACAGAGTCCATTGAGACAAAAGTAATGAAGTCTCAGAATGTTGTCTCTATACTACTTAATAGAAGTGACCTGCTTGTGTCCTGTGACACACACAAGGGATCATATGATGGCTGTGACCTCCAGAGGCTCTGCCCATTGAGGTTTGTGCTAATAATCTTCCTATCATAGAAGCACAAATGAAGACTGTTTGTCAATGAACTCTGAAGTAGTAGAACAGTTCTCAGGAGACAGTGAGGCAGAATAATAAGGAAATGCATAACACCCCTGTTTATAGTAGCCACTAATGATGTGACAGTCCTACACAATAGTGTTTATGTCACTGATGCACGTCTCCTGCACCCACTCTTCTCATGTTGGTCAGAGAAAGGTCACATGGCACTTGAGTGAGTTACTTTTTATATCAGTCAAGGGTATTGCCAGCCTTGGTAGCCCAATATATTTTTGTTCCTGTAAATTTCTCTTCTAGGCCCAAAAGTATGAGTGAGTCAGGACAGGCATTAGAACAAATGACACTTGAATGTCTGAATCAGAGATTGATGTTGCAAGCATGGGGACAAAGAGTTCTGCAGTGACCTAGTCCCTCTGAGACAACACCATGTGGGTGATTAAAGCTTCAGAACCTCTAGTTTCATGTGTCCAGGACTCATGCAATTGGACAGGGGGCAGAGATTCATACATATAAAAAGGAAAACAGGTATTTTCTGTTCTGTGAAAAGACCACTCAGAATCTTAGAAGCCTCAGATTCCCTGGGTTTGAGGCATTGTTGAAAAGAAAGTAAAGTTTAGACATTCTAAAGGAAAGAGACACTCCAACAGAAGAGGCAGGAGAATCCCATCTGTTCTAAAGATGCAGATGTGAGCCAAAGAGCAAGGGATCCGGGCATGGGGTTGACAACAGCAAGATGTGATTCTCTTAAAGAGTCACCAGAAGGATGACAGCTCTGCTGGCCCCAGGAGTCAACGCCAGACTTCTGACCTCCATGTCCTCAAGGTAATACTGTTCTTATCCGTTCTTTATAATAAACTGTGGCAAGCTATAATAAACTCTTTTGAAATAATGGCTAGTAGTTTATCTCAGATTAAAAAGAATCTGTCACTTATGAGGTTAAATCTAGGGACATACAGTAAAGATGAAATTTTGAAACCATGAAAAATCAGGCAGTCAACACAGAGTTGACATAAAATAGACAATAAAACATGTTTAACTTTAAACGTTCACTTTTGCATTTATTCTTGGAAAATATTAACTTTGAAAAGGATTTTTTTTAACTATGGATT
This sequence comes from Grammomys surdaster, assembly GCF_004785775.1. Lineage (NCBI taxonomy): Eukaryota > Metazoa > Chordata > Mammalia > Rodentia > Muridae > Grammomys > Grammomys surdaster. Next base: position 780,422 of record NW_021604786.1, read on the forward strand.
CACCACAGTGTGTGTATATATTTATATGAGTATATATATGAATAAATATAGTAAATATAGTAAATATATATATATATATATATATATATATATATATGGATAAATTTGTTATTGAACAACATTTCTTGAAACAGCAATATAGGCATCCCAATAGTATCATATGAAAAGGCACATATAAAATCAGTGTTAGTATTTGTACAAGGGAAGTACAAGTCCTGTCACTTTTAGAAGAAAATTTAAAGCGATTTTAAATGTTTATGTGTTCTAGCAGAGAAGAATCTATTTTCAATAAAAATGTTTATAATGGGCAAATATTTTGAACATCTGTATTCAGATGTGAAATAGAATGTTTACAATGAAAAAAAATAACATTGGCTCTGAATCTCTACTAATGTGATATCAGAGAGAAATATGATATCACTTTATTTTCCAAAATAGAGTTTACGGAAATGACAATGTGTCCCTAAAAGTAAGAGCATTTTGTGGATGTCTTCATCATTCTAATGTAGAATACCACTGTGATGATTTTGTTGGTATTTACCAAAGAAACAATTGACAGCAATTAACAGGACAGAAAGACAGACATAGACAGACAGACATAGTCAGATAGATAGGCAAAATTGGCTAATAGAATTATGAAGAAGCCCTTGATATCCACAGTCAGCAAGCCGGAGACCCAGAAAGTTGATGATACATCTGGGAGCCAGATACTTGGAAGGGCTTGCTGCTTCTGATGCAGTCTGCTGATGGGAAAAGATTAGAATCTCATCTTTTTGTCATCATTTCTTCTAAAAATGTAACTAAATTTTTATCTTCAGAGTTTTGAAAATGTTTCTTATTTCCAGCACTATTCTAAAATATTCAATTCTATTCACCCTAGGATATCCTTTCTGAAAGATGTTAAATGATGGTCTGTATATGTTTTGGTAGATTTGCGAATTAGAAGAAATATGTTGGCTTCAAGTGTGCAGGGACTAAGATGTTCACCCATCTCCCACAAGCCCTGGTTGAGGTCAGTGGATCTCAATACAGAGTAAAAAGATACAAATTTGGGGAAAGGATTGGGGAGGATAACAGGGAGGGAAGAAAGCTGAGCACAGGTGATGGAGGGAGGGCTGGTGTAGGAGAGGGATGAGGTAATGTGGGGGAAGGGCTGGTCTAGGAGAGGGATGAGCACTGTTGAGGTTCACAGTAACTAGAAAGTGTGTGAGACTGTAACCAGCATATACAGTAACCAGTGAACACATGAGAGATTACCAGAAGACAAATATAACATTTTAGAAAGTAGTATGCAATTTTTTGACATACATATAATATGTACATATGTAATTATGCACTCTCCACATAAAACTATGCAGGAAACAGATAACATAGCCTCAGGTGTTATAGTCATTAATAGTTAATAATATGGGACAAAGGGCAAAGACGGAAAGGATACTTACAGATAACATTCCATCAACATTTTCAGTATGAAATTATAGATTATGGGTGACACATGGGTAAATACTTAAATTACAAAAGAATACTTGAAGAGACTCCAAATGTAGATATAGAAACATATAATCCATACCTTCTACACACACAGCTTTGGAAAATATGCCTGGTAGGTTCTTTCTGTTGTGTAATAATTTTAAGACTCTACTCTATTTCCTTTTATTGGATTATTTGCATCTTGTTTAAATTGAGGAAGCTGCATGTTTTATATTTACTGACCCATCAAGTTCAAATGTTTAAGCAGGAAGGTTGTATTAACAGTCTGCTCCCTTTGCCATCTGTAAATTCTTAATTCTTACACATCTCCACAAGGATAGAAACATGTTATGTTCGAATGTGGTCACAGAGGCAGTGCCATCACAAAGGATTTGCAATTTTGTGATCTCATATGATTTTAGTTTATAGTTAACCAATTTTAAGTGGGTGGTGGTCACCATACTGGACAAAATAGTAATATATGACTCACAGATGGCTCTGTCAGTTTCAGTATCTTTGACTACCAGGGTAGTCAGAGCTCTCTTTGCCTCAGCATCTGGGACTGCAAATGATTGACCACCATTGCCCTCATTTGCCTGATTTATGTCTGTGGGGTATTCTTCCTTGTGTTACAGGGAACTAAAGCAAAGCTCACCTTTTCTACACGTGAGTGCCTTTATCTTCTTTGACTTCACTCTAGGCTTCAGTTTATGAGGGATCTTGCAAAGGTCATTTGTAGATGAGACTGTCAGACTGATCAGGCCTCTGGGAATGAATAAAGCTTGTTTAACAGGGGTCATCATGACCTTCACACTCTTTAATTATTACTATGAAGAGAACCATTTTCTATATTTTCTATATTGCTTAAGTCAAAAAAAGAAAAAGAATTCTTACATTAATGTATGATCAATCACGACTAAGATGATGTTTCCTATGAAGCCCTTATTACGTTGATAAGTGTTTTCCTTGTTAGACTTTTAAGAATTTACACATGGAAAAAGAAAGCAGAATAGTATCAAAATCTTTGAAATTGAATGTTTTCACTTGATGGGTCAATAAATAAGAAGATATGCAACTCACACAGAAATTTTAAACAAAAATGCAAATAGTCCCATTGACATGTTAAAAATGTGTTTGTTTTGTTTTAAATAACAGCTTTGATCTTTTCATGAAAATTATCTCTTTTGAACAGCATTGTTTCCTGGACAATGGGGGTTTCACCCACGGAGGAACTCTGGAATATATAAAGAGCTAAGGTTTTGGGAGAATAATGAACATTATTCATCTGCCAAAGTTTTTAAAAAGGGAAAAATATAGTGTTTGTAATAAAATCCTGGTGTGAATATTAAACACATGCCTACTGTGGTTGCACCAATGCTGCAGGTACATTGTGTTTTCTTACTAAAATATCTTCTAAAACTAATGCAGAGACAGAGATTTCTAGGGAATTTCACAGGTTAAATATAAAATCACTGAATACTGTCATCGAAGAGATTCAATTATTTTCATCACCGGCTCTAAAATTATTTAGGCAATACAACATATCAGAAAATATATCCAAAATATCTTTTCAAATGTGTATGGGCATCTCAAAATGTCGAATTTTACTAACCACCACTTACACCAGTGTCACATGAAGTGACCACGTTCTCCTGACGTTAATCCTGTTATAACTTAGTAAATCCAGACTTACGGGGATGTTTTGAGAATACTTGATCATCATAAGTCAACATCTGTGGTCTCTATGTGAGGGTATTGAGAAGAAATTTTTTGTTCAAGGAATATTTAGGGAAGGGAATTTTAAAACACATAGGAATGAACATTCCAACAATCAGGTTATTATGAGTAAGAACATAAAACAAATGACTAGAAATAGTCACGACTTCTATGTGACTATGAGTGATGGCCTTTTATACAGACACTCCAGGACCCAAATCATGGATGGGGGAATCTGTGTATCTGTCCACAGTCCCTTTAATGACTTAGAATATACTTTCAAAATATCCAAAGAATGACCTCTACCTTCTCTCTTTCAACTGAAGGAACAGGTCAGGTCCATTGTTTTTCAGATAATCTCCCTTTCCAAGAATCAACTCAATATGATCAAGAAAGCTTGCCTGATACTACTAGCAGAACTTAACCCGCTAGGACAATGCCACAGTCATATATTGCTGATCTTAATTTAATATTTTTTCAAGTGAGAAGTTATCCGTGGGTACAAAGCTGAAATTGTAACAGTGTGTGTGGAAAGCTCTGCCCTAAGATCTTTGGAGAAATGTAAATTTTTATTTATAATAACATAAAAATATTCACATAAGTTTGTGTGTGAGCAGAGAAAAATGAAGCCAAGTATTTCTGAATGATGGGGGTAATTTCTGAGAAATGTCTCTATGGGTGTTTGTTGTCTAAAGGTCGTGTGTATTTTTAGAAGTAGGTAATGTATGCTGCTACCATCTATATGATAATTCTGTGTGTGTACGTGTGTGTATGTGTGTGTTGTGTGGGCATTAAAGGTGGATGGATACAGAGACTGTTGAATATATACAGTGTGTGTGTGTGTGTGTGTGTGTGTGTGTGTGTATTTAAAAATTTAACTTGAGAAAGGTCTTCACTAAACTGCCTAGACTATCATCAAATTGGATACTCCTGTCTCAGCTGAGTTGGTGTTTCAGACATACATCACTCTTCCAGATTTATTCAGCTGTGTAAAATCACGAAGTGATTTAATTTTCAGAAAAGTCTATAGGGTCAGGGATCATTATGCTAAATGAGACAGAGAATGGAAAAATACTATGTTTTCAATTACAGGGCAAGTAAGATGGTATTGTCTAAGATTTGGTGGAATCAGTTGTGGTCACTAGAACCTCGAAAGGGGGTATAAGAAGGCATGGAGAGTGATGAGTCCCCGAGTACAGGAGCAGTGGGACTCTAGGGACATATTTCTAGAGCCCTGTGGCACAGGGTAACAACTAAAGTAGAGAATAACTGACTGAATATTGACCAACAGATGTTTTGAGTAGATATTGAGTGTTACAAACAAAAATAAATAGTAAATGTCTTAGGTGAAAGGCTAGTTACCTTCATCGGGTTACTATGCATGCACACACCCAAAACATGATAGCCCCGAATAAAGAAACCCATCTGCGTGTGACTACATCTATGTATTCTACAAATATAAATAGTCCTATATTCTTCTTTTCCATAAAGTGGATTAGACTGAGAAATGAAGTTTCGTTGGACTCTAAAAAAAGTTTCCTTTGTTTCTTTTTTTTTCTATGTATTTTAAATTGAAGTTGTAAAGATACCATTACAATTCTATATTCATTTACTGCTTTTCTGCTTTACATCTGAAAATTCCCTGAAAGTGAAACATATTTTTGTTCTTATACTAAGTAGCATTTGGAATACTGCACTGAATCTTGCTTTGTACAAGCAGATTATGTTCACCCATAACATTATATATGATCAAAAGATAAATGGCAAATAGAAGTACATAAATTATTATACAACTAAATAAATTTATCATAAATAAAAGACTGACACACAAACAATTATCATATAAAATACTAACTGGAAAATAAAAACCTTTCTCATCTGCTTCTAATCCTGTTAGTTAAAATCTTGCCATTTAGGAGTAAATCACAATGTAATCCTGCATTTAAATGTGTATGAAATAGCTTTTTTTTTGATGCAGAATCTTTCTAATGTTTTATTTTTGTCAGAATATTCCTGAGCTTTATCTGTGCAATGGCAATTATTATTCACGTATATTTGATTGTAGAACACCAAGAAATTCTTCAATTCTGCCTAACAGATAGAGATAAATCTCTATTTCATCCCATTCTTTTATGCAATGTTACATTTAATTAAACTTGATGCAAATTAATCTTAGCCCAAATATTCAACTGTGAAGGGAGAGTAGCATTAAAATACCTTCTTTGTAACTCAGGATAAGGTCTTGTAGAGAATCTCAAGAATGTATGGATGTAGCACCTGTCAATAATAAATCTGACGGCCTGTGGCTTAAGTAGGAAATAGGAGGTGGGACATCCGGGAGGAGAGAGAATTCTGGGATAGAGCCAGGCAGACGATTTGAGGGGGAAGATGTTAGGAAACTAATCCCAGGTTGCCAGCCACGTGGCAGAATGTAGGTTAAAATAAATGGGGTGTCTTCAGTTATGGATTCTAGTCAGAAAAGGATTTAGCCATATGGACCAGGTATTTGTGAATGCATCGTGAGTCTGAGTCTTATTTCTGGAAGCATGGGGCAGGGAGGAAGAACAAACGAACAACGTCTCCAAGTTCCAGATTTGTGCCCTCATCTTTCTTCCTCTTGTTTCGTTGTGTCATCAAAGTGTAATTCAGAAAATTATTCACCAGGAGATGCCACAGACATCTGAAACAGGGCTTGTAGCTGTGGCTGAATGTCCTTTTCCAGTCCTTGTGTCACTGCTGACCTGTTCTTTTGTCGTCTAAATACACCTGCTCGCGGCTCACTGCAAGTCTGTAGTGCAGGTATTTTGAGACAAGCTCAGACCTCCTGCTCAGTTCTCTCGTATAGGAATGTCTGTTTGACCCCATCAGCTCCTCACAGCATGTGGAGAACCTCAGCATGTCACTACTGCATCAGGTCTTTACAATGCTTGGTCTGATTTCACCCAATCAGGGAAAACCCTATTCATTAACCCTATTCATTACTTCCTTTCATGTGTATTCAACATAGTCATGTACAGCCTTCGTGTTTATCTTCTTTTTTTTAAATTAGCTGCATGATTGCCAGTTTCATATATATATATATATATATATATATATATATATAAATTTATTTTGTGGATATGAGTACACTGTAGGTGTCTTCAGACACGCCAGAAGAGGGCATCAGATCTCATTACAGATGGTTGTAAGCCACCATGTGGTTGCTGGGAATTGAACTCAGGACCTCTGGAAGAGCAGTCAGTGCTCTTAACCGCTGAGCCATCTCTCCAACCCTGTTTTTAATCTTCTTATTATTACATCCTCTAAGGTCCTTTTGAGCTTAGACATTTTGTTGGAGAAAAAACCGAAAAGATATTGAGGGGAGTCCTGGTATTGGCCTTCCAACTTTCTGCTATAGAGGAATGAATCAGAAGACACTACACATTTAAAATAGGCATATGATACAGGGGATAAATATATTGAAGTAGCACATGCAGTTTGGGTCTTAAATTAGGGGGTTCCTTGGTGGAGGGGAAATGGGGTAAGAGAATAACATCTGAAAGGTAAATAAAATAGCCAATAAACAATTTTTTTAAAAAAAGAAAAGCTGTTTAATAGTTCAAGTAGCAAAGTGAGATTTTTCATATGATTTAAATAAGTGTGTGGTGTCATACAAAAAAATTATTTTGTCAAGAGAATACCGAATTTTACTGAAAATACAGACATAGAACAAAGACATAAGTTATTTATGAGATTTCCAAAGCCTAATATATCTGAGAAAGATTTCTAGAAGCTTCCTGAGAAATGGTGCTTTGGTCCGGGGCAAAGGAACCCCGGGTGGATGACCTGGGGAAAACGTCTATCTTAGTTAGGGTTAGTATTGCTGTGATAAAACACCATGATCAGAAAGCAACTGTTTGAGAACACTTCCATAACACTTCTGTTCACCAGTGAAGGAAGTCACATCAGCAACTCAAGCAAACTGGTTCCAGGAGGCAGGAGCTGATGCAGAGGACATCGCAAGGTGTCCTTTATGGCTTGCTTCCTATGGCTTGCTTATCCCGTTTGCTTATAGAACCCAGGACCACCAACCTAGGCATGGCACCATCCTCAATAGGCTGGTCCCTCCTCCATCAATTACTAATTAAAAGAATGCCTTAGAAGCTTGGGTACAGCTGGATGTGATGGAGACATTTTCTCATTGAGGTTCCCTCCTTTCTGCTAACTCTACCCTGTCAACGTAAGATTAGCCAGTACTCCTTCTCTTTCTAATTTTCTGCTAACAATAAGTCTGTATGGCTTTTGAATTATTAGGATTTCAAATCCATAACATACTGGTAAATTCACTTTATCCTTGAAAGCACATGAATATGTGTACACACATATACACACATGAGACTTAGATATTGCTTAACTCATCTTCTCATTCGAAAGGAGGAGAAATGAGATTAGACACTGAATGTGAGAACACTAAGCCCTGCTCTGGTTTTGAACTGATAAACCGAGGTTAAGATTATGCTGATTGGATTTAAATAAATAACAAGAATGAAGAACTAATTCTAAATTTATTGTTAAATTTTCAATTTAGCTTCTACAGCTGGGAAAATACACAGTCTTCAAACATTTTAACCTTATTTCTCATAAAGCCAAACATCATTCCTTTCCATTTCTAATAAACAAGTGAATTAATTAACAGTTGTTAATGATGATCTGGAAATGAATAACGCAGATATCAAATCCGATAGACATCACTGTTTACCATTATGCTCCTAAGTATGATACACCCTGAAATTCCATCAAGATTTTTTTATAAACAATGAAAGTGTCACGTCTTAATTTTTGTTACTAAGTGCTTCAATTACTGCATTGTAAATATGTAATATTATTACTGTCTTCCCTTAAGATACACATGCAGACAATATGGCAGATTCTAGATCAGATTACGGCATCTATTTTTTTGTTGCACCGCAATTTAAACCGAAGCATAATTTTATTTTATATAGTAACAAAATTGCCATTCTGGGAAATAGCCTTCGTAGTATACACTGAGATCATATAAAATGAATTATTATTGCAGCTAAGTGTTCACTGTGAGAATCTTAGCTTATCACCGGGTTGCTGGCTGCATTCTTCTCTTCCTTCACTTTTGCAATAAAATAGAAAAGATAGGACTGTAAAGAACACTGTAAAATTACAATGTAGTACATTGACATGAAGCATGGAAGCTTGCTGACAGTAATCTCAATAAACACCACACTAGAGATATTAAAAATATATGTTGCTGTCGACTAACAATCCAATACCCAAATATATTTATATTGCACCTACATTTGCATGATACTCTAAAAAATGCTGTTATTTTAATTAACAAGGCATTGAAATCGCATTCAATAAGAAATCCTAGTGTTATATTAAATCATCAATAAAATTCAACAGTAGCAACAAGCAGAGTAATTGCTAAAACTTAAAATGCCTTTGAAATTTTGATTGTGAGAGACCTAATTAAATTCAGCTGGGAAGTATTATCATCTGGTACTTACATTCAGAACACAATGGGAGACTTGGCCACTGGATCTCTGCATGAAAAACTGCCTTTCAAATGCGTTTACTGTGAAATATGTAGAGAAATATACAATTTTTAGACACTCCAGAATCACGTAATTAGTTTTCTATATCTCCTGCCTTGCTGTAAATAATCTAAATTATCACACTGTTTTGTTTTATTTTTTTTTAATTAAAGTTGCCAGAGGTCTAAGTGAAGCAGGGAGAGAGATGGTTTGCAGAGTGAAGGAGGATGGGTGAATGTTAAAACAAACAAACAAGGACAATAAAAATAAAAGAAGAAAAGTCTGTAGAAAGGAAAGGAGAAAGGTGGCAAGATGGCTTTAGGATCTTGTCCTAATGTGCTTCCTGTTGTACTGGTAAATACATGATTAATCTCAATTTTTAGAAGAAAGGACTTACTGGGCTTGCAGGTCACAGTCTATCACTGAACTAAGTCAGGGTAGGAACTCAAGGCCAGACAGGACCTGGAGGCAGGTACTGAAGCAGAAACCTTGGAGGAGTACAGCTTCCCAACTTTGTCATCATGACTTGCTCAGTCTGCTTTCTTATACAACCCAGGACCACCAGCTCAGGTGAGCTAGGCACTCTCATAACAATCGGTAGTCAAGAATATGTCTCACAGACTTTCCCACAGGCCAGTTTAATGGAGGCAGTTCCTCCAGCTGAGATCCTCCAAGACAGATCTAGTTTGAGTCAACTTGACAAAGCTAGCTCTGAAAGATTCCAAGCAGCTGGTTCACTCCACACGTTTTTCAGTGCCTGTATTATTTTTCCGTCTTTGTTTTCTACATGTAGGAATTTAAATTAAAAATGGCTGCTATAGCCTCGTGTATTTGAACGCTTAATCAGCAGAGAATGACACCAGTAGACAAAGATTAGGGGGTGTGACTTAAATGGAGTATGTGTGACCTTATTGTAGGAAATGTGTCACTAGGGTTTGGCTTTGAGATTTCAGAACCCCATGCCAGACTGAGGTACATTTTCCACCCCTTGGCCTATGGGTCAAAATGTGGTTTTCAGCTACTTCCCTGGCACCACGTGAGCCGCTGTGCTCTCCGCCATGATGTTAATGGACTTAACCTCTGAAACTGAAAGGAAGCCCCAAATTAAAACTCTTTCTTTAGCAAGAGTTGCCTTGGCCATGGAGTCTCTCCACAGCAACAGAACACTGACGAAGACACGGCATGAGGGAAAAGTTGGCAAATATTGATTTTCAAACTCTTATTTCGCACTTTCTCAAACTTCAAATTTGATACTCCAAGATGAACCCTTCAGTTTCTTCAGCTAGGTTTCCTTTTGGATAGAGGAGGGAAGAAAACTTTCCCTTAGGGTAAAACTGTCTGGAGGAGTGCCAGCTTCATATAATGCACTACTATTCTGACAGGATGATAAGCCAATTAAATAATCATCCCTCTGTATGCACTGCTGTGTTGTACGTGGAACTGAAAACAACAGTCTCTAGGTCTTGGTTTAGGTTAAGTAATTGATCTGTCTGAAATTATTAAGTCTGTTCTGGAAGCCAGCCCAAGTACCGGGACACCACAGTGGAAATCCTAAGAGTCACTTTGTCCCCACAGTATACCCTGTGCAGTGTGGCCAAAACTGGGTTATACAGGAATAGAAAGACAAATAGACGAGCTCAACATGGAATAGAGGTATGAAATGATTAAGAGTCCTTCTTCATATAACACAGAAAGAGAGAAATCTCTGTGAAGAAGGTGCTGACGAATGTTAAAAGTGAACGTTAAAGATGAAACCAAAACATTTTCTTATTCTGAGTTGGAATCATCCTCCATGTCCAGTGAACTGAAAGAGCTCCTAGTTCAGAATGGAGAAGCAGTCAGGCCATGCATGACCAGAAGAGCCCGGATGAGGAATTCTCATTTGCAATGATAGTTGTTTGTATCATTTCAAGATAAGAAGCAGAATGGTGTCATTTATGTTTGTTCTGGCATCTTATGTGGAGAATGCCTTGCGAGGAAGGTGAGAATCTTTGGATTGGTTGACTGTTAGACGTGGGTGTTGAGAAGAACGAATACTTTAGGTTGTCCCATGTCTTAGTCAGGGTTTGTATTCCTGCACAAAACATCCTGACCAAGAAGCAAGTTGGGGAGGGAAGGGTTTATTCAGTTTACACTTTCCACATGGCTGTTCATCACCAAAGGAAGTCAGGACTGGAACTTAAGCAGGTCAGGAAGCAGGAGCTGATGCAGAGGCCATGGAGGGATGTTACTTACTAGCTTGCTCATCTTGCTTTCTTATAGAACCCAAGACTACCAGTCCAGAGATGGCACCACCCACAATGGACCCTCCCATACCTTGATCACTAATTGAGAAAATGCCTTACAGCTGGATCTCATGGAGGCATTTCCTCAAGGGCGGCTCCTTTCTCTGTGATAACTCCAGCTTGTGTCAAGTGGACACACAAAACCAGCCAAGGCACTCCGTTTAAGAACTTGAATAGTTAGATTGACTTTAGCGTCAGAGCTACTATGGAGGAAATGCCTGCGTGGGAAGCAATCGCACTGGAAATACAGACCTCAGAGTGCACCACTGCAGTGCAGAGTCAGCACAGATGGAGATCATCAGGTGACTGTATATATACACACTACTAAAATTCAACTGGTAGAGAAACTGCTATCAGAATAGTGTCTTCCATGAAGATGTCACAGCATCAGCTCAGACTCTTAGGGTCTGCACTGTGACTGTCCTTCCCATGGCCATGTCACATATGTTGAGGAAATAGCATTTGTACAGAATGATTTTTGCTATGATCCTCCCCTCTGTCTCTCTCTGTCTCTGTCTCTGTCTCTGTCTCTGTCTGTGTCTGTCTGTGTCTGTCTGTCTCTGTCTGTCTGTCTGTCTCTTTCTCTCTCTCTGTCTCTCTCTGTTTCTCTCTCTGTCTCTCTGTCTCTCTCTGTCTCTTTCTCTGTCTCTCTCTGTCTCTCTCTCTGTCTCTCTCTCTCTCTCTTTCTCTCTCTGTCTCTCTGTCTCTCTCTGTGTGTCTCTCTGTGTCTCTCTCTCTGTCTCTCTCTCTATGTCTCTCTCTGTCTCTGTCTCTCTGTCTCTCTCTGTCTGTCTCTGTCTGTCTCTGTCTGTCTCTGTCTCTCTCTCTCTGTCTCTCTATCTCTCTCTCTCTCTCTCTCTCTCTCTCTCTCTCTCTCTTTCCTTCAGCACTGCTTAGAAAGCTGTCTTGGTATTTTGTTTGCTTGACTCTCAGTTCTGCAGTGTCATCTCTGCGGCTCTGATGAACCTCCCGAGGGATGAGAAAAAGTCGAGGAGTACACGTGAGGAGGGAGAAATGAACTGGGTTAGAAGAATCTGTAGCCAAGAAAGTGGACCCATTCCCTTTAATAACAGCCCACTGCTATGGATTCTATTCCAGTCTAGCAAGAGCCAGTCCGTGTCTACTAGAGATCATTAGTCTGCTCTGTAGTGTGGAGCTCGGAACTCCGTTGCCTTCCACTCGGTTCCCTGTTATATACAGCCACCTCAGTGCCATCACACTGGCCACCAAGCTTAAAGCACAGGGCTCTATTGGAACAAGTGGTGTTCAACTATAGCTGGTGTTCATGAAGAGCAGCTTTGCATTGGTGAGGCTTCTCTTGACCTCTAGATGATGATCCTGACTAATTTGCTTACATTTATTACCAGATCCCTTGACATCGAAACAATGGATTCCTTTAGTCACCACCAGAGGTGAGGGTCTCTGACTCTCAGCTGCTTTAAGATCCCCCTCCCTTTCTTGTACTGCTCCTTGTTTATCTGGCTTCTGATATTTAAGTGGGATCCCCTAATTTCGAAGATTACCAAATCCAACAGCATAGCTACCTGTTGAGTCACCAATGAGGCTTCCAAAGACCCGGTGGCTTCCCAATGGCTCATTCCTCATCACAATGACTTTTAGATTTCAGCATGATGAGCAGAGCCACTTGGTGGATTTTCTCCTTTACAACCTACTCTATAGTCTAGTTCTTTAGCCCTTTGGTTAGAACATGCCATCCCATTCTCTAAGCATGTGGAGGCATCAGAAGAGCAGGAGGAGACCACTAATGTCTTATTGAGATACTGATTTTCATATCTCAGGGGAGTTGAGCCATATCAAAGATCCATTACTATACTTGGTATGACCTTCCTGCTATACCAACAGCCTCCAGATCCAGGCACAATCGATGATGGTTTCTTTGTCTAAGTTCCACATCCTTTCTCTTTAGCCTGCTTAGTCAAGCTCTAAGAATAATTACTGCTCTGGTTGCCAGAGGAGTGCAAGAAGACTTGTGTCAACACAAAATTATCTTCAAAATGAATGAATGAATGAATGAATGAATGAATAAATAAATAAATAAATAAATAAATGTAGCATATCTGCCTCTTAAAGGGATAAGCATCTTCCTACTAGGTGCCACTAGTTCATAGGGAACTGCAAGTGCATCATTCTCTAACATACATGTCCAATTGTCACCAGAATCAACAGCTGGTAAATGTCCCCCGCCCCATTTCTCTGAAATCACAGCATTGCCTTTTCACTGCAAAGAAGAACAGGCTGAGCATGAATTCAGAAGTATAAGACACTTGTGAACATATAAAGACGATTTAGCCAATTAACTAGTAGTGTTTTATTTCAAGAAGAAAGAAGGTTTTAAAAAAAATAGAATTAGCCTATGAACATGTCCTTAAGAGCAACACCATGTCTTCATTGCCATTATATTCAATGATTAAGAGAAAAACATCTGAAAAGAATATGTTTAAATACCCAAGTTCAATGATGTAGAAAAACTACCCTGCATGATCATAAACAAAAGAAATACACATTAAAAAAGTGTTAATGTTTGCCCACATTGTAACATTATGTTGATATTTGCACATTTGTTTCGATTCTCTGATACTTTGATCACTGAAGAGAAAACACATGTTAAAACAAACAATACATCACTTGTGAGCAGAATCATAAACACGTAAATGAGGCTCCAGGTATATGGTACAGAGTAGGCACTTCATAGATACTTATAGAATAAATTCATTGCTTAAGACAGGATAATTCTACTTTTGATAATTTTGGGCTATCACTGCACCTGTTCCCGGAAAACCCCCGGGGGGGGGGAACACATTCTCATGATTTTCTTTGAGTGGAGAAATCTCAGAAACTATGTACTTTATATTGCAATTTAAATTTCTATTCTTAGGAGGAATAAAGTTGCCAAGAATTGTTATATATCCCAAGTAGAAGAGATTGGTAGTTTCAGACCTGAAGGCGCTGAAAATTCAATTGATGTGTTTTATAGAATTCTTAATGGAAAGAAGCCCGTAAGAAAATATTCAAGCTTAAATGTAAATGTAAAGTGTGTTTTATTTATTTAAGAAGTTATCAAGTCCCATGCATACAGATGACTCTACAGAATAACTGAGGAACTGCAGGCTTCGCTCTCGATATCAATGGACCAAATATATTAGAATCTGCTTTTGATGTTACATTGTAATTATATTTGACATAGCATTATAATTAGAATGTGCACTAATTGTATTGGCGCACCTGTGTTTGAACTGATTTTTTTAAAAAATAAAATAAGATAATATTGTTTTGTTGGCCATTCCAGCCCTGGTATTCAAAAACATAAGACAGATTTGACAAGATTAAGTAATTTTAAATACTCATGCTGCGAATTTATGGAAATAATTCAAATTAGGGAGTTTTATGACATGTTTAGGCAAAGATACTGTCTTCAAAGACATGACCAGCTAGTGCAACCCAAACCCTCCAAATTTACGAAGGCATTTAATTTTGCACATCCATGTTCCAGTTTGCACATGTGTTTTAGGTCCAACCTATGTTCAACCTTACACCCATGTTCAACAGTATTAAGAGGTGGGGTGTGTGGCCTCCTTGTTATTTGACTTCTTTGAGATGTTTGAATCTTCCCCAAAAGGGGAAACAAAATGGACATGAGAGGTTTTTGGAAGGAGGGAATAGGGTAGAAAAGGGGATAGGAAGAGGAGGGGAGAAGTTCCTATGTAGGGAGAACAGGGGAGAGAGAAGGGGGATCACTGGGGCTGAGGACTGATCTCTAGGGCATGCCAGAGACCTGTGATGGGGAGAGGCCCCAGGGTGTCTAAGGGATGACTCTAGCTGAGATTCCTAGCAGTGGTGGATAGGGATCCTGAAGTGGCCACCTCCTGTAGCCCGATAGGTCTCTCAGTGGAAGGATAAAGACAGCAACCCACCCACAATGCCTTTGACCCAAAGTATGTCTCACCTACAAAGTGTGCACAGACAAAGATAGAGCGAACGGTGAGAAAATGGACAACCAATGACTGCATCCCTTGGGCAAGAACCAATCACTGACATTATTAATGCAGACAAGGAACCCAATGTAACTGTCCTCTGAGAGGCTCCACCCAGCAGCCAATGGAAAGAGATGTAGACACTTACACCCAAACAGTAGATGGCAGTCTTAAGGAAGAGTTGGGAGAAGGATTGAGGGACCCAAAGAAGACAGAGTCTCCACAAGAGAACCAACAGAGTCAACTAAACTGTACGCTTGGGATCTCCCAGAGACTGAATCGCCAACTAAAAGATCGTGCACCGGCTACGCATACATAGCAGATGAGTAGCTTGGTGCGTCAAACAACTGTAACAAGGGCTATCCCTGAGCCTTTTTTCCTGTTTGCCTGTGGATCCCACACACCTACAAGAATCGCCTCCTCTGACCTCAGTGAGAGAGGATGTGCCTAATCCTACAGGGACTTGATGTGTGAGAGTCTGAGACGGGGAGGTGGGGATTGGGAGGGGCGTGGTGGTGGTGGTGGTGGTGGTGGTGGTGGTGGTGGTGGTGACAGCGGCAGCCGTGGTTGTAGCATTGATATCCAGAGCGGTCTCTCTGCGAAGGGAAAGGGGAGATGGGAGAGGACTTGCATGGGGTTGGGGGGAGAGGAAGGGCTGATACTGGGCTGTAAAGGGAATAAATAAATTACAAAAAAAATAGAGGTGAGGCTGAACACTTAGGGGTGATTAGGCATTTGAAGGCTCTGACCTTCTGGATGTATTATTGGCTTAGTGAAGAGTCTAGTGGGTCCACATATCTATTTCATCGTCCCTGTTCAGGAAACACTCACTCCTTACAGAAAGTGTTGCACGGACTAACAGCAAGACTCTCACCAAACACAAAACTTGACCTTAGAGCTGCTGCCCTCCAGGACTACAGGGAATAAATTTCTGTTGTGTATAGGTTGAGTAACCAGTGCTGGGTATTTTGTCATGGTGATGATTGTACTTATAAAATTAGTACTTCTGTAGGTAAATATTCAAATATTTTATATCATCGAGAAGACCAGTGCAATTAGAAGAAAAGAACCCTTCCTCACTGCTGGTTCAAATAGAAACTGCTGTAGTTATTAGGGGAATTATGAGAGAAGATTTTAAAAATGCTAACAGCATTGTTTGCCCACTTTTAGGATTCTGGGATTTCCACCTACAGTTAACATCTCAGGGTTGTTAGTATAATTGGAAATAAATCAATTATTAGGTATGATTTCAATTGCACTTACAATAACATATAACACTTTTTATTATTTATACATTTATTCTTTAGTGTTAGCCTGTGCATCTTCAATATATATTAACCAATAATTTGCTTTTGTTCCATTCAAATTGCTCTATCCTGTTTCATGAGTAGTGCAAATCCCTTGTGAGAATATGTCTCCAACTCATTTATTTCTGCTCAGTTATGGTGACATCAGTGATTTGTCATTCTGGACACTGGTGTCCTTTATCCAAGTAATCCACAAGGCAGATTCATTTTGAACATTGTAACAGTTACTATTGTGACCCTACTCAGTTTATTAGATAAATGAGGAATGAGAAAAATAAGCTGGATTTCTAGAGCATCTACCCACTTTAAAGCCCTCCTGCACTCTTTCTCTCCCTCTCTCTCTCTCAAAGAAGTGTTCGTTATTTTTGTTATTTTTAGACAAAGATGTGACCTTATGGCGCCATTTGAGCATTTATTCCAATTCTTGGATACTTTGATCACTGAACAGAAAACAGATGTTACAGCAAACATGGCAGCATTTGTTAACAGAATCCCTAAACGCATCAATGAGATTCGAGGTATACGGTAGAGAGTGGGCACATCCTTTTCTTTCTTTACATGAATCCACATATTTTGTCCATAGTATTTTTCCCTTCATGTTGAAGAAACAGTTTCTTGTAAAGAAGCATCCTCAATGTGTACGTCTCCAACAGTATTTCTTCTGAATAGGATAATTTTGATGAGCACATCATTTTAAGTTGGCAAGCGTTTTCCCCTCTCAGTGCTTTGTGCCCTTAACTTCTTCTTTGGACAGTTTCTGTGGAGACATACCATGTAAGTCTTACCCTTCCCTTCCTTATTTCAAACATCATGCTGAATGCATCCC
>NW_021604786.1:797663-813267 GCF_004785775.1 Grammomys surdaster
AGAGGGAAGAGAAGAGAAGAGAAGAGAAGAGAAGAGAAGAGAAGAGAAGAGAAGAGAAGAGAAGAGAAGAGAATTAGAATAATAACTACCCTGGTTTTCATCTGTCAGACCAAAAACCTAAAGAATATGGTGTAAATATGGTTGTATTATTTAGGTTTCATGGTTGGGTTATAGATTTGTATTCCTAATAAGTGTGTAGGATTGAGTAAATATAATTAACATGTTATGTTGTGTTTCTGGTTCTTTTATAAATATAAATATTTATCATATTTCTTTGGGCACTTGTATTTTCATTTTTTTTAATTATTTGGATCAAAAAGAGGAATTCGTTCATTCGCACAGCTACATTGTGAAATACTCAGATTTTTATACTTTTCAGAAATTCCTTAATGATCATTCTGTGCATTATACCAGTTATTCCCCTAGAAACTATTTAATAGCCCTTTTCTGGCAGTACACTGTGAGAGATAATCTGACCTTCCTCTCTTCCAGGATGAATAATAACTTATAAGCCTCCTGGAAGATGCTGAGTCAGCGTATAAGGGATAATAAAGTATCTTCATGTAAAAAGGGAAATTTTTCTTCACAAGCGATGGTATCCAGTATGAATTTCTTTCACATCCAAATATAAACTTGTATATCTTTCTCTTTATTTTTATTTTATTTTTATTTTATTTATATTTTATTTTATTAATCCCATGAGCCATATTTATATTGGATTTCTCTCATTTTCCTGTTGACACATTAGTACCCTGTCTGTTCTGGCTGTTAATCTTCTTGTTTATATTCATGCTACATGGAAGAATATAAAGTTTTATATTTCTTCTTGTCTCAGTTTTGGGCCAGGGCTCACTTGTTAGCATCTATCATGATATACAAGGGATATAATCCCCCATTTCTTTGTGGCTGTAAGTCTATATTTCACCTGCAAATTAGCTGCTTCTTTAAGTTAGCTACAGTGTCACAGACCATTCACCTTCCCTACAGGTAAGAAAACATTTTCTTGAAAGATGTAGAATTGTTTCAAATGTGTGTGCATGTACATGTGTGTTTTTGTGAATATGCCTGTGTCCGAGTGTGTTTTGTATGCATGTATGTATGTATGTATGTATATATGTATGTATACCTCTGTGTATCCCTGTGTGTATATGTGTGCATGTGTGTATGTGTGTTTGTGTGTCTATGTCTGTGCATGTGTATGTTTATGTGTGCAGGTGTGCATATGTGTCTAGTTTGTACATATGTTTCTTTGTGTATATACATGTGGAAGGGTGTGTTTATCTCTGTGTTTATGTATATCTGTGTGCATGTGTGTGTCTCTGTGTATTTGTGTGTATGTGTGTTTATTATGTGTGAATATATGGTTGCATATGTGTATTGAGTGTATTTGCGTGTATATGTGTGTATGTGCATTTGTATAGGTGTGCATATGTGTGTGTGTGTCTATGTGTATGCTATCTTCTTGAAGAGAACAATAAACTTAAAGTTTTGTTTCTGTGAATAAGAAACAGGAATAGATATATTTTGTACTCAATACCCATTAAATACCCTACTCCATCCACCAACCAAAATAAAACCCAAGGAATCCACACTAAGCCTGAGAGTCCTACATCCTTCAACAGAACTTCCATTGCTCAGGACCATTTTCCATTCAGATTTCACAGCATTTGGTTAGAATCTCATTAATCTTGCTTCAGGGGAAGTTTATCTTTTCTAGTTACCTCACCCCTGTTGAGGTAATTATTTAAAGTGGCTTCTGGTTAATCCGACTATCTAAGCTGCAGCGGCTCTGCCTAGCCCAGCCGCCATGTTTCTCGGCCGGAGGCCACGTGCGTGCTGCAGCTAGAAATGGCCAACTAGAAACACCAGCCCTGCCACCCACAAGATGTCGGCGTGGGAGATGGCGCAATCTCCCACGCTGTCTCTGCAAGGCTGGGCATTGCCCAAGCCATCCCGCCATCCACGTGGGCCCAGTAGAAAGATGAGACTCTAATGCTTAAAGATTAATCAAAGGCTTATATATTTGGTAGTGATCAGTAAGAAGATACCCATACAATCAGAAGTGTAACCCAATACCCAGCCTATGTATACCAACTACCTTTGACTGCTACAGACATGCGAACATCCGCCTTCATCTCCCCCCCCACTCTCTCTTGTTCTCCTCTCCTGTCTCCTAGCTCCCCTCTTCCTCTTCCTCTCCTAACTCCTCCCACCTTAGCTCCTCCTACACACCCCCTGTCAAACGTTTATTTGATTCTTTCAGTGAAGCATTTCTGCTGGAGTTCATGTCTTATTTCTTTTGGAGGGTACCAGTCTTGCATTTTGACAGGGAATGTTGAACAGCCAAAGATGGCAGGGAAGGTCACTCCTTCATCCCTAGTCCCTTAGGCTCTTGTAGCTCTAGGGTGTTACACACCCTCCTGAAAATTCATTTAATCTAGGCCAGGACCCCACAGTAGATCCAATAACTGCACTTCTCAAAACAGTAACTTGGATTTAAAGACACATCCACAGCACATGCTAAGAATTAAACCCAAGTCTCTAGTTAATGTAACCCAGTGACTAATGCTGTCAGGTTACTCCTAAGACTGAGATGCTCAATGCTTTACAGTTTGGGTTGGAAGATCAGCATACACATACACAAGCTACATACACAGAATATGTATACACAGGATAACATACACATATATACGCATGCACATACACACATACATATGCAAACATACTCAATACACACATGCACACATATACACACACATAATAAACACACATGCACATGAATACACACAGAGACACACACACACATACTGCCTCTTCTTGAATAGTCCAGAAAAAAAAAGGATCTTAGGACTACAAGAAAAATTTATAATATCTACTGGAGACATAACTAAAAACTAAACAACAGGACCAGTTTTTATTTTGTATTACAGTATATAATTATAGGCTGTCTTATGAGAAATCTATTACTTTTGCAGACACTTTCAAAGAAATAGATTATCTTCATCAATTAAAACTTAGATTTAATTAATCACTTAGAATAATTTTCTATAACTAGTAGGGAAATTATACTGTAGAATTTGAGATTTTTGACATTGACAATATTGTTAATACTAACACAACACACATAAAAACACGGGTGCATGCCCATTTAAAAAAACTTAAATAGTACATTTACATGTCAAAATCATTCTTCTTCATGGCAAAAATGTGTATTTTTGGCTCTCAAATCTGCTTTACATCTCTGACTTTAGCACAAACACTCCACAGGGCTTCTCTGTATGGGAAGTAGTAAATATCCTTATAGCCATCAACATTAAATTTTATTCAACGGTTACAGCAGCGTCAAATGTAAAGCGTCACAAAATATCATTTTGCAAACCGTTCATTGCTGTTTTGATTTTGCTAATTCAAGCCAAAGGAAAATATCCCACTCAAAACACAGGGCAAAGAAGGACACCCCACACGACTCAGAATCAACTGTGATGCCTCCGTCTAATTTTTTTTTTGTTATCACATTAGACACAAATC
Organism: Grammomys surdaster; assembly: GCF_004785775.1. Taxonomy (NCBI): domain Eukaryota; kingdom Metazoa; phylum Chordata; class Mammalia; order Rodentia; family Muridae; genus Grammomys; species Grammomys surdaster. The sequence goes on from NW_021604786.1 coordinate 801,192, forward strand.
ACTCACACAGCTAGAAAGTAGAACATTCAGTGAAGGCAATATGGAGTCAGCTTAGTATTAGGCACAGGCTTGGTCAAAGCCTGCTCCCTCATGGTGCTTGGTCAACCTCAACACAGCTGCTCTGGGTAGCCACGTGAACATTTGGAATTACATGAATCCCATTGCAGGAACTGCAGGAAAACAAAGCATGGGGCTGCAGAATTCCTTTCATACTGTTGCTTTTCATCTATCCGACACTCCCTCAGTTAAACAGAAAATAAGGGCACACTGCTAATGCCAATGCTGTTTTCAGGTATTTATGTCCTTAGGTTCAGACAGAGATAAAATTTATTTAAAAGAGACAGTGCTTTCATGGCAGGGTTGGGAGTTTACAGACTTAACATTTTTGTTCAAAGATGTTTATTTCATCTCTGTCTCTTATTTGGGTTGTTACTAATTAGTTTGAATAATGCCCAACTGGTATGCTGTTTTAATAAAAGCGTTACCTGCAGAATGTTGAATCTGTACATTCTAAAAATAACACAGTTAAAGTTTAGATTTCCTCACAAAACAGAAAACATTATGCTGCTTCAAATTTTTTTTATACTTTTCGTATCTGTTTTATGTACTTTGACAGGCGTATGGTAATGTTCCAATCACTGTGACTTGTTGCTTGTTGTGGTGGTTTGAATAAGAATGGCCCCCATAGGTTTATAGATTTCAAGGCTTGGTCAATAGGGAGTGGCTCTCCTTGGCCAGGATTAGGAAATGTGGCCTTAGTCTCTCTCTCTCTCTCTCTCTCTCTCTCTCTCTCTCTCTCTCTCTCTCTCTCTCTCCCTCCTCCTCTTTCTCTCTCCTTCCTTCTCTCCCTCCCTCAATTCCTCCCTCCCTTCATCTCTCTCCTTTCCATCCCTCAATCCCCCCACCTCTCTCTCTCTCTCTCTCTCTCTCTCTCTCTCTCTCTCTCTCTCTCTCTCTCTCCATATGCCTGCCAATCTTTATGTAGCTTCCTTCCCAGCACTATGTCTGCCTGTGTATTGCCATGCTGCCAACCATGATGATAACAAACAAAACCTCTGAAACTGTAAGCCAGCTCTAATTACATACTTTTCTTTATCAGTGTTCCCGTGGTCATGACGTCTACTCACAGTGATAGAACATTGACTAAGCTACCTGTGTATGTGGCTGACCAGCAAGCAAATCTCACATATGGATGTTATCAAAACAAGATGACTGATGCCATGCTGTGCTTGCAGACAGGAGCCTAGCATAACTGTCCTCTGAGAAACTCTACCAGTAGCTGACCAAGACAGATACCGATACTTACAGCCAACCACTAGACTGAGGTCTGGGACCCCTATGGAAGAGTTGAGTGAAGGATTGAAAGAGATGAAGGGGATGACAACCCCATAGGAAGAACAACAGTATTAACTAACCTGGATCCCCTTGGGAGCTTTCAGAGACTAAGCCACCAACCCAAGAACATACATGGGCTGGTCCATGGCCCCTAACATGTATGTAGCAGAGGACTGCCTGATCTGGCCTCAGTGGGAAAGGATGTGTCTAATCCTGTAGAGACTTGATACCTCAGGGAAGGAGGATGCAGGGAGTAGTGAGGTGGGGGGTGGAGGAGTTGGGGGTGGGGTAGGTACCACCCTCACAGAGGCAAAGGGCAGGGGGATGGTATGAAGAACTCTTGGACGGGGGGACTGAGAAGGGGGCGACATTTGGAATGTAAATAAATAAAACAATAAAATAAAAAAGAAATTCAAATTGTAGATACAAAAATGGAAAAAAAAAACTAGATTAAAGAGACCAACAGCATTTTGAAAAAAAAAAATGTTTCAGGGCAAAAGGTATGTCTTAAAGTTTAAATCTAAGTAAGAAGTTCACCCTTTGTTTTAGAACCATATTTGGTTTAAATTTTCCAATTAGTTATTATGGCAACGTATGTATCATTGTTTGTTGTGACTACGTGGAGAGGAAAAATACTTACAAATGAGGTTTTTCTCTGTGATCTGCAACAAGTGCTTCACCATGTTCTCTACCATTTTAAGTAAAATTGATGTAGTTTTTTTTTTTTTTTTGTATAGTTTTTATTTCTTGTTAAATTCTTCTAAGGTAAAGTACAAATGATTAATCCTAAATTACCCCCCGGCATTACAAGATTGCCGTGATTTGTGTGCACCTATTTGAGCTGCAGTAAAATCACCTGGCAGCGTCTCTAGAACTGTCTGTATGCTTCAACTAGCTAACACCGCTCTACAAAGGTGAAGAAAAAAATATTTTACTTTCAGGAATCTCAGATTGCGATACAATTCTATAATAAGCAATTTTGCGAAAACTCTTAAAGGTACGCTTCTTTCCAATATTTTCCTTTTGCCTGCAAGAAAGACAATATTTGGAGTCAAATAGTTTGCCTAATATGTTTTAAAGTTCATTGAACATCCTAAAGATTCACTAGTGAACTACCTTCTCTGCTTGAACCACTCTGCCAAACAATTGAGTTTGACACTTAGAATTTAAATACAGTTTGTTTTTTTTTTTACACAACTTAAAATATGCTTGACTCTATTTTGTGCAATAAACTTGCAAGTGAGTAACATTTTGTTCATAGAGGCAGTTTTGAAACCGCAAAGAGCAGTCTTCCCTGTTCACGATCACTTGTCTGGGAAAGTAATCAAGAGTTGTACATTTTCAAGCCACTCTTGGAATAGAGACATACAGTGCGAAACTCAGAGAGTCAGGAGAATCAGCTGTGCATAATTAAAATAGTACAGTCACACTTTTCCTGGAAAAGTAATTAAATGTGTGAGGAAATCGTATTTTAAAAGTATAACTCTCGGATTGCTAATGGCAAAGAAAGGTGCACAGATTTATTACATAGTGCTAACATTGAGGGTTTATGACTGGGAAAAAAGAAGAGGAGGAAAATATATAACCTCTGACCCTGGCCACTTAGTTCTGATCGTAAAATGGTCATATGCAAAGGAAAGGTGTAAAGTCTGGCAGCTCTGCTTTTAATTAAGCCCTCCCATAAGTGGTTAATCACTGACATTTGCTCTCAGGTTTTCAGTGCAGAAGGAATTCAAAACTCTCACATTGTCCATTCCAGCTCAGAAAGCATGAGAAATGTTCAGAAATAATATATGAAGGCGCCATCTGCTCTGATACATTCTATAAATAAATCAAGTCATATAAGTACACGACAGAGACACAATTTTAAGAGTAAAATATCAAACTAATTGTGTAACGGCATTATTAATTTGCATTTATTCTTTCAAGTAGACTAAGGTAATGTTACAGCATTATATTTTCCTAATTATGCTCACACACTGAAAGAATCTTAATTAATATTGGTTCTACAGTTTCACTCTGGTTTTCCCCAAATGTTTTTTTTTCTAATAAAATAAAAGCTAATTATATACTTCACAAACTAATCAAGCCTGAAAGTTCTTTATCTGTCTATGTAAATAAAATATTTTCACATTTTCGTTTAATGTGTAAATTAAATTCCCCGGTGGAAGAGTGATTTCAATTAAAAAATACTCAAGAGTTTCACGTTCCCATCTACAGTGGAGTGATCCTATTTGGTGAGGTATCCTGTCATAAATAAGTATATTTATGGGAAAGCTACTTTCTGTTTGGGACAGCAGACACTGGAGGACAGAGACCACAGGATGAACAGAATGTCACAAGGTGACCACAAGGTAATCACACCATTTGATTACAGATTCATGTTGACTCCAGCTCCCAGAAATGAGTTCAGTCAGAACCTAGTAATCTAGTGGAATGAAACAGTAAGAGATTGTAGCTCTCTGGTGCCAATAAGGGTGAATTTCTTGAACGAGAAACAGAAAATAAGAGAGTTCTGAAAGAAGGAAGGCTCTTTAGACATCTGCGTGGTGTCTGGTAAGACATTCCAAACAGCTGCCTAAGACACAGACACTGCTTTACCGCAGGATGAGAGCTCCTTATCATGCAATTGGCACAGGCAACTGGATGTGTCTAGGATTGAGACACTGGAATTGCATCCCACCGTGAGCACAGATATCACTGAACATTCTTGCTGCTGATCTGATACTTCATAAATGCCACTAAGTGTGTGTGTGTGTGTGTGTGTGTGTGTGTAATTGCTTTCACAGGTGACAAAAAAATAGCTCCCCTGTACCACTAGGATTTTCCTCTGGACAAGACTCAGGATCCTTCACCTTCTAGCTAGATATTTAAGTCATTAATTAAGGTGTTTTATTTGTTGTTTTTGTTTGCTTGTTTTTGCTTTTGTATTTTGTTTTCCTATGCAGAAGGAACTAATTCAAAATCTCAAGGAAAAATAAAATACAATCTCATGTAATCAAACTTGTTTGGGAACATTCCTTCTGAAAACTGGCTTAGAAGCCCACATTTTTTTTTTTATGTGGAAGCAGATTGGCGAAATGAAACTTCACCTAAAAGATCCTAGTAATTTCTAACAGCCAACCAAACAACATATACATTAATCTTACACATACAGCAAGAAAGATTCTTGCCATCCAGTAGAATTCTGAGATTTTACTGCATCTCCAATGGGAACAGCTACTCTACAAACCACAGCCAAGCCTCCATATGTTCTGCTGTGCAAGAATCAGCATTTATTCAATAAATAAGCCTTGCTTTTTCCAAGAGAATTGTGCTTAGCTGTAGCTCATGAGAGACCGTGGAACCGAGGCCAGAAGGGAGTGACTGCCTTCAACTATGACATGATAAAACATAAAAAAGGTAGCTGCTTGTAAGAAACTAAAATTTAAATATATCTCACCGTAACTGGTGCACTCCGGTCACATGAGTCTGCGACTGAATATATTAATATAGTTCAATGTTCATCTAGCAATACGAAGGAATGTTAACTTCAATTAATATGACTGATTAGGGATTGAAGTTACCATGGGAGAGACTGGGAAAGCCGTGGGTTTGATTTCAGTGTTGCATAAAAACAGAAATAGGAAATAAAAACAATATTTCAGTTCACATGAATGGGAGGATTGAACCATGTCAGCAAAAAGCCCAAAAACACACTACTGTTCAGCAGAATTAGGTCCTGAAAGATCCTTCATGACTGCAATTGCAGAATTTGTTTTCTAATTGTCCAATTAATCATAAAATATTAGAAAATAAAATCAATTCAGTTAAATCTTTTTTAAAAAAAAAAACAGTTTGTTAGTATAATAGCTACAAAAGCTGGAACAACTGCTTGTAAGTTAAATTATGGATTTCTTTTATTTTTTTTTAACCCATAGATAGTTGCAACATTACAGTTGTCTTTGTTGTTCTCTTATTTTGAGACAAGCTTCCATTCAGTAGCCCAGGTTGGAGTGAGGCTCAGTATACACTCTATAACCCAGGCAGGCTACAAAGTCTGTGTCTTCCTGAACCACCTCCTCCCCCGCCCCACAGTGAGCTGGAGAATACAGGTGTTTCTCACAATCCCTAGCTACAATGTTTTATTGTCTGATTCTATATTTGTTTTCTATATATTTCAATATGTATTCAACTACTGGAGAGTCACAGTGCCAGCTGCATTTATCAGTAGAACTACTGTATTTCCTATTTGTCTCCAGGAGGAAGTATCAGTGTGTGTGATTTATCCAGTAGACAGGACCTCATTCTCTCTATCAGTTTTCTGCTTTTCCCTTCCTTCAGCATGCACTCTGGCATCTGGCTCTCATCTCTGCTGTAAGATGGGCTACATCACACTTTCTAATGATTTCACTGCAGGCCTTTAGAATGTCTGCTGGAAGACAAGAAGCAGAGAAGCCGGTCTCTCCCGGAGTCTCTACCCTGTGTGATACAATGTTGCTTCTTCTTCAAGTTCATGGCAGCAAATTGCTTCCATTTTCCCAGGTAACCCACTGTGACTTCTTCATTTTGCATTTATTTTTTTTCTATGTCAACATTAGTTCGCTAAAATAACGCGTGTTTTTGTTTGTTTGTTTGTTTGTTTGTTTCCCATGAGTTAAATGACATTCAGAAGGATGACACTGCAGACTTACATAGGTGCTGAGAACTTCCTTTTTCCAAGTCAGGATCACCTTTGTTCTGTCACAGTCACTAAGAAATCTGAATGCTGGCTGGTTGCTCAAGGGCAGTATATCTTAACCTGGAGGATAAACATTTAGAGCATTAGTGTTACTTACAACTGAGCTGCCACACACAGTCGTTGCTTCTTCACATACTAAGCCTAGGTAATACAAATTTGCTCTGTCTGTAAATATGCTATTATTTCGGGATGTTTATTGTATGCAGAAGCAAGCAACACAGTGTCATTTATGATGACACAGTAAATATCAATCCACAATACAACTAATCTACAGGAATATTCCATTTCTTCTCTATTCATTTCCCCACATGAAATTATCCATCTCTGAATACTCATACCATATTTTCTCTATCTAGCCAAGTTGGTAGACTGACATGATTCTGCTTTATTCTGCCATTATAATCGACATTGACATATAAATCATATATATATATATATATATATATACACATATATATATGTATATATAAACATATATGTATATATAGACATACATACATATACACATACACATACACATATACATATATACATATACATGATTTTGGGGAGTTTCTTAGAATGAATTTAATTTCAGGTTTATGTGAAAGCTAAAAAAAAACATATTTATAATTCCAGAATCAGAAGATCTTCCAAAGTTGCCATTCTTTGTGCTCTATCTTCCTATCAACCATGTAAGCCTGGGAGGTAAAGTTATTTAAAAGGGTAGTGTTCAAAGTCGACTTCAAACACATTCTGAGTTAAACGCATGCTTTTATAAGCTGTACTCCATATTAAAGTCATTGAAATGGTTTCTAGCTTTTATTGATGGCAGGATCAATACTGAGTATGTTATATAAGTATTTTGTAATGCACATTTTAAAATGTCTTGTAGAACAATTACCCATCAGCACACATATTAAGTACTCCATTTCACACACAGGTTCTCTACCAGTGAACAAATAGCCCACCTCTGTCTCTCCTCTCTCTGTCGTTGTCTCTCTCTGTCTCTGTCTCTCTCTGTCTCTACACACACACACACACACACACACATATACAAGCACACACATACATATACACATGGTATTGTTGCAAAAACCAAAACAGAAAATAAACGTAATAATGCTTTAGTTCACGTGAACTGAAGGATTGAATCATGTCAGAGGAAAAACCATGATTGATAAAAGACTACTGTTCAGCAGAATTCCCTCCTGAAAGGTATTTCATGATTGCAACTACAGATCTCATTGATTTTGATTGGCCAATTAATCATAAAACATTAGAAAATAAAAACAATCCAGTTAACTGGCTATCTATTTTTCTGGAAATCATAATTTGTTAGTATGATATCTGCCAGTATTTACAAAACCTGGAACAAATGCTTGTAAGTTAAATTATAGAACTTTCTATTCATAGACGGTTGTAACATTACAATTCTCTCTCTCTCTCTCTCTCTCTCTATATATATATATATATATATATATATATATATAAATAATGTGGTATTCAACATACATATACGTATACATGGTTTTCAACATATAGACACTTGCATATCTATTATTTGGTTACTATTACTGCATAAAACATCCATGAATAGTTTAAACATTTATTTAGAAATTACTGGAGGAACAATTCCTCAGAAACTGGCTATACTGTTGAGCTTGGTTAAGCTATAGACCGTAGTGCTCATTATGACATCACTAACATCATCTGGAGGCAGACTTCTTACATGGAACTTTTGATTGTCATGTTGAACTCTCTAGCTTTGCTTACAGCTTACATCCAAAAAACAGATAATCAGGTATCCATAGGACAGGTTATGGTTTCTGTCAGACTCAGCTGTGTTTCATGGCTTGGGGTAAAATGACAAGAGAGTTCTCTGAGGTTAGTTTTAATTTGAAAGAAGGGAACATTCCTCAATGGGAAGACCATCAAAGAGTTGAATGATGTTTGGAAAATTCTTGACACATAATGTTTTAGCATTTGACCAGTACCTGGAATACATCTTACACAGCAAAAAGGCATACTCTAGACTCTAGGACTAAGGAACTAACCTGAAATGATTCTGAATCATGAGTGGACACCAGAATGACAGAGAAATGGGTAAGATCAAAATGGGTGGAACACAAGGAAGAAGGAGCCCTGGATACAACAGGAAGTGTTCTGCGATGGTCTATTGAGGATGCTGAGAGATGACTTGGTTTGTGCTGCCGAGGACCAGCCTCATCTTGGGAAACGGGGTCTGAGGAAGGGGTATTTGTGAGTGGCAGATGAATGCTTTGGAGTCAGTGATGGATGCAGCAAGCTGAAGGCTCTGTGTTCTGCTTGAGATAGTCCTCTCTTACAGACCAAAGCCCAGTCTTTTACTTTCACGGGCTACTTCCTTAGGAACTACATATCAGTTCAATCAATTACCCCAAGTACTCTGTTGATCATTCCACGAATCAGCATTTTATGACCTTAGTCCCTTCACTCTAAACATAGAGCCACATGGCTGAAGCTGCCAAGGTCTGCTGCTTGCTGGAGCTGGAACATGGCCCCATTGTTCTGTTTTCCAACTTCTTCACTGCCTAAGCTTGGCTGTCCTGGAACTTGCTCTGTAGACAGACCTTGAATTCAGAGATCTCCAAGGCTCTGTCTCCTAAATGCTGGGATTAAAAATGTGTACAACCACACCTGGACCTAAGCTTTTCTCCATCTAGAACTTGCTCTGTCCATGGCTGGCCTTGAACTGAGAAATCTGCTTGCCTCAGTCTCCTAGGCTTAAAGGCGTGTACCACCTTCCCTGGGCCTAAGTTTTTCATGGCCACTATGCCTCAAGATCTAGATCAAAAGCCTGTGTTTTCTTGCCTCAACTGCAAATATAAAACAATAAACTGGGTGAGATCTTGCCCTGAGAGCACCTCTCCCTTAATCTCTTTATCTCCTTCTGTAATATCTTTCTGACAAAGCTGGCTGATTAGTACAGCTGCCTCTGTTCTTTCATGTCTTGGAAGCCCCTCATACAATTCATATTGCATCCTTATATTTTGCATGGTTGAAAAATCCTGTAAAGAGCCCGTCTTACCATTGATCTATTTATTCTTGAACTCGTGTTTTCAGAGTTCTTCCCCACACCCTTAAGGGCTGTTCTGAAGGTCACAACATCACTATTTTGCTGAGGAACACCAGACACATTCTCGATTCCTGGAATCGAGCTATTTCTGATTATCATGGAGTCATTAACCTTGGCAGAGAGGCCATTCCCCAAACGAGGAACATAAAGTAAAATATATACATTATTACACAAACAAGCCTTATGCCTACAGCCACCATTAGCACTCGAGAAGACCCATGCCCTGCTGGCTCTGCTCCAGGAGTTGGAATCCTGTCACACCATCCTTTCTTTTCACATGCCAGACCTGGCAATATGCTACTATGTACATACATAGGTATATATAGTCATATATGTAAAACACCTGTACTTCTATTGAGCCAAAGATTAGGTAATGATAAGTGCCCCAAGACATTTCCTATGACAATGACCACTTCAGCTTCCTCTCTTCTATGTAAACACAAAGGCTCGCTGTGAGACAGCTCCCAGTCACTGTTAGTCACAACCTCAGCATCAGTCACTCAATACGATCATATAAATAAAGACAGGCGAGAATCATGAAGATGTAAACTCCACAGGAAATAAAGATTTGAATGAGGCACTGTTTCTTTTGCTTTTATTAATTTGATGTTTTTCCATTTCTCATCTGACAGTCATTTGCTATGTTCTACATTAACAGAATTCCACTCCCTTTTTTCAGCGAGTCCAAATGGTAAACAGTTGCTCATAAAATAGTTGAGAAATATGTTCCTCAAATTCTTAATAGCACATGTTTAGTATTTCTTACCTGGAGCATTCTTTTGGCTCTCATCTCGGAATCCATCTGTGTCCAATGAAAATTGGGATGCAATTTTAAAAAAAAGATAATTGACTAGCATAATCTATCACACAAAAATCATCATTTGGGGCTATTAAGAACCCAGACTGCTTATTAATTGTTTATGAGATCCTAGTATATTATTTTATCCCATTAAGACATTTCTCTGCTTATGTAAATTTTCTTTCCTTTCATTGTACAAAGCCATTTTTACCTCATGACTTCCAAAGTTCTAAGAGAACTAGTGTGTCAGTTCCAGGTTGTCAAGACCCAAATGCCAATCGCCCTGTGCATTTTCTAGTTGGCTAAACAAAGCAACAGGGCATATGGAATTCTCTATATTTCCTTTCGGAAGTAACTTCTGAGATTGTGAGGTCATCGCAGTCAAGCAATGTTTCAGGGTTGAAGAGTCTGAGTTATCTGCTCTGCAACTGTCATAGGTTCCAAAGGGGGCTTCAACAAATTTAATTTCAGTCGTGTCTTTTAGTCACCAAAAGAAAAGCAATTGTACTTGATGGTCTTTAAGCATCCGAGCTATCCAGAACCACATATAGAAAACCTCTTTTCATTTATTAATGGCTCTATGTTACTTGCAAGTGAACAGAAAAACACATACTGTAATTAATATTTGAGGATAACTGGATAAACACAACAGATCCTAAAGATCAAGAGAAGCTTTAAAGGGCCCAAATCTCGAGACTCAGAGGCAGTTCAATAGCTGACTCTTTGAGAAGACCTTTATAGTATGGGATGAAGTGTATTTATACTAATACGTCTAGTTACAAGGTGGCTTGACTTTCTCAACTCCAGCCCTGGTATTTATAAAGCATGTATGGATCTTAAAGTAAATTTGTTCATGTTATCTCATTTAATATGATGTTCCTACTTTAAAAGGGCAACATTAAGCATTCATTTTGTAAGACAGTTGCAAATCTACAGTAATGATTTGGAGACACACAGAAGGCTCAAATCCAGTACTGAGAGAGATACAATTAGCAAGGGAAAGAGACAATATCCAGGCCTACCTTTCCTGCACATAGTAATCATCTCACACTGAAGGATGTCAATATCCGTGTAACTTGTAAGTTACCAGAGCGTTTAAGAGCACTGTCAGCAGTTGCGGTACTGGGTACTATTGGGGAAAGATGTTTGGGTCTGAACTTAGTTCTCACACATTCTGACTGTAAGCACATCACTAATTGTTTATGATTGTTTATACGTTAGACAAAAACGTACTTTAAAGTGGCGATGAGCTTAAATAATCACCAGTGTTTGCTATCACTGTGGCCTGAGACACTAGTATCAGACTTCGCAAGCTGGACCCTTCCAAACAGGCAGGAAACAGCTCCACTAGCCAAATCTGCTTCCCGCCAAAGTTTGGTCAGGGACTGAAGTTTTAATTTTGCTAATAAACAAGTAAGTTATCTTAGGTTCCTACTCAGTAAACATAATCCACTTCAACTAAAATATCCATCTGGCCACCCTGGAAAGCTCTCACAGGAAATAGAAGGATTACAGCACCAATTCTGTCCTTTCAAAGACGCTGGTAATGCCTTTTGTGAAGGTCGCTCTGCAATCACAAGGGCTTAGCTGAGATCCTTTCATGCTTGACTTCACCCTACAGTCCTTGAAGTTTCAGGAGCCAGACCCCACACAGTGCCAGCTCCATCCTAAGGCTTTGCCCTAATCACCACTTACTAGCAATCACCTGAAGACTGTTTGTCTCACGCCAGGCCATCGGTATTTGTATAAATGCATTTGAAATGGGCTTCCTTTTCTTACGCATTCTCACCACTTAGGATTCGCTAATCCTCCCCAAGCAAGTTTCACTTATGGGTTATCCCTTGCAAGGGTCTGTGACAGTTCTTCACTGCACTGTAAGCATGAAATTCACTAAGCATCATAGGTAACCGAAGAAGAATACGCTTTTCTGTGTTCTGAATTCATCGCAGGGAGGTTCGAATCCACACTGTGATCGCCTCTCATCTGTGGAGGGATGTACACGGTTCTGACTGGCTCAGTTCAGGAGACTCCTGCAGTTTCAAAGGTTCTCTGGGAGACTTCATTCAGTACACGTTCTGCCTCTCTCTCTCTCTCTCTCTCTCTCTCTCTCTCTCTCTCTCTCTCT
>NW_021604786.1:813367-822277 GCF_004785775.1 Grammomys surdaster
CTCTCTCTCTCTCTCTCTCTCTCTCTTTCTCTCTCTCTTTCTGTCTCCCTCCCTCCCCCCCTACTATACTCGCTCCTTTCTCTGACTACAATTTGCTGATCAGACATGAGCTCTCTGCTACTCCTTCAGCACCTGCCTTCTTTCTGCCACTGCTCTCCACCATGATGTTCACAGACTCACTCACTGACACTGTGCACAAATCACCAATTAAATGCCTACCTTTGTATGTTATATTGGTCATGATATCTATTCACAGCAGTATAATAGTATCAAGGACAGCTTCTATTTTATAAGTGGCAGTGTTTGGAACAAGCAAAAGAAACTTATGCTAAGTACTACTATTTCATTTTCTGACTCCATTTAATTATAGGGAGAAACTAAATTCCGAGTCCCAGGACCCAGGGAGCTGGGGACTTCCATATAGCCGAACAGCTTCTGCATAAGGAAACAGTTGTCTCAGTCCAGACATCTCAAGGACGACATTTCCATCTTGCTGACAGGGTCAAACTAAGTTCATGTTCCTAAGCTAAGAACCTATTCCTATCCTGATTGATGAAAACTCCCTTGCTCAATCCCTTATGTTAAAATATGATTGGACACTGCTACAGCCCACCCTGCACCCCCTGGCTTTATGGTTTCATCCTTTGAATGTGCTGTACAAAAATCCCTTCAGAGTCATAGTTCAGCTCCCAAGACTGTTCTGCAGCCCTGGTCAATCAGTAATGGTTTAATTACAATAAATTTTTGTCATCTGTATTGACATAGCATTTGAGTTATATTGGATTTAAACGGACCCTGCAATGAGAACAGAGAAGATGACCCCATGTTGTGTTATACAGAGATCTTCATGGCAGCTCAAACCATTGATGTTAAGAATGTTAGACTTAATTGACTAATCCAGAAGCATAACAACACCTAGAGGATTGGACCAGAAAAAAAAATATTCAGAACTATGCATAGTGTAAGTTTTTACTTTATTCTTCAAATTACTCATTTTGTTTAAAGAATATACAAACTTGGAAATGCATCTGGACATGAGTCTGGAAGGATGAAGCAGAGTCCTAATCTGGTGGGGTCTGCAGGATTCGGGTACAGCTGGGAATGAGTGTCTGGGGGGGAAGAAGAAGGCCTTCTCTTATAATTTTAACGAAACTGTTCTCTTAGATGATCTTAGCTTGTGTGTATACCTTTATTTAGGGTGGGCTTGTACACATACATTTTATTCAGGATGAACAAAGGCTGCCTATGAGACTTGGAGAGTGGGAAGGAGTTTTCAGGGTAAACATAAAATTATTGGCTGGAATTTTAAGTACTGAGAATATCTCATCTGTATGAAGAGGCATTCCAGGAATTCCAGGTACTTGCTGGGCAAGTTCTTATCAGGAAAGGGAAGTTGAACTTGTAGGTTTGCCAAAAGTACTCCACTTTCCCATAGTAGAGGGTGTGGGAGTTCAAGTCCTACTGGTAAAAAAAGAGTCCTCCATTTTGCACTGAGCCCAGAGGAACTATCCAGATATGGTAGACTATGATTTTAGAAGGGTTTCTCCATATTCCAGGCTGCACAAATATCACATACGAAGACGTTCCTACAGCTGAGCTCAGGATGGAAAACAGACCAGGAGACAACTGAAGTTACAATCTACTGTAAACAAGAGGTAGCTTGGAAAAGTTAGGGATTTTCTTTTCTTTGTTTTACTTGCTTTTGATATGTCTCATTCTGTAGCTCAGGCTGACCTTAAAATCACTACATAACCCACACTGGCCTGAAACTCTTGGAAGTTCTCTTGCCTCAATATGGGGAGTTCTGAGATTACTGAGGTGAGCCATTAAGTCTAATTTTGCAAAATTACTTAAACACACCTACCATTGTGACTGCCATTGGCATATCCCAGTGTCCATGCCACTGAGCTCATGCCAGAGAATCAATGCCTCGGATGTTCTGTGATCTCCAGCATCCATGGAGATTTGTCTGCAATGGAACCTAGTTGTAAAGCTCTTCTCAGTGACCTGGGTCTACTGTATACCGTTGGTTTCATGTAAAAATCTAAGATATAAGCACAATTCTTAAATGTAGATATACTGCCTACATAACTCATTGTGATCCATTATCCTTGAGATGAATTAGGTGGTGGCTTTTTGTCTTCTTCTTGTTGATGACATCTTTACCAGTGGAACAGGCACATCACCTGTGTTGGTATTTAGATGTGAAATTGGGCTTGACTCCCAACGTATTCCTGCTCCCAATGGCTCAACTCATACTTTCTACTGCCTGGGGTGATGACAGATGTGGATAAGTAAAAGTTACAAGAGAATTTCAAAGACTCTGATTTGTATATCCTACAGGATGATGATTCAATGAACCCATTGCATTTAGTGCTTCACAGAGCTACAGTATTTTTCTTATACTGATGTGGGAACAGCAGCATTGTAAGGCAAGGGATGACTTGGGTTATAAACGAGTAGAAGGGTTAGAAAGGTAGGTCTCACATTTCAAACTGTAAGTAACTAATAACTATGGAGTAGAGTGGACAGTCCTTTGGCCCACTGGAAATAGACTCGCTGTGATAGCTATCTCCTCTCAGGTCAGGAACAGAACGGATGAAGGCATTTTCACAGACAACAGAAATGACAAAGCTCAATGAAGATCGTCTGTACAAAATTCTTGCCATGGAGACATTATCCAGGTTTTTGAAAGTTTATTTGTTGTGGCATCTGATTGCACCCTGCAAGAACTCTGGTTTCAGCCGTTGCTTGTGATTGCTGTGCAGTGGGTAGTACAGTAAAGCTCACAGCGGTTTGGTGCATCTACATTTTGGGGAGTGTACTATGCCTGAGCACTTTCATGAGTGGCAGTTGCAAATTGTGCAGAAAGGGCAGTAAGAAACTGGCTGGGATTTCAATAACTGAGGTCAGTTTGACATTTAGAGGCAGTGGGCTCGTTGACGTATGTCTGCATACTTTTGCATGATTTTAAATGCTAACCAAGCCACTAGCAATCAGAAAATCAAAGTGAAGCAAAAATAAAATTTTCTGCTCGACTGAAGAAGATGATGATGGCTCACGCACTCTTTATTCCAGAGGCTATTTAAAGATTTGTTTTAAATAAGTTGAAGTGAAAGGAAATCAGAAAAAAAAAAAAACCTAGTAACTTTAAAAAGCACCTCAGAAGAAGAGGGGATGGGGGCTTTTGCAATGATTCATTCTAGCTCAAGATATATCCTCTGTAATTCCGTATCTCAAACGTGAATACGGAAACATCACCTCCACCTGTATCATTTCATATCCTATTTTTTTTCTGCGTAAAGGTTACAGAATTACAAAATGAACTGAATCTAACAATAATTTTAATCACTTTTGTCTCATAAAAGTAATAGAATTAAGAAACAACTATCTAAATGAAACTAAAAAAGTCCAATTTGATTGCAGTTAGATACTTCATTTTTAAAATTTGTCTCATTATAACTTGCTTTTCTGTATTCTTTAGAAGAGGTAGGAGATGTGAAAAAGAAGAAAAAGAAACAATAGGGA
The DNA here is from genome assembly GCF_004785775.1 of Grammomys surdaster. Classification (NCBI taxonomy): domain Eukaryota; kingdom Metazoa; phylum Chordata; class Mammalia; order Rodentia; family Muridae; genus Grammomys; species Grammomys surdaster. The sequence goes on from NW_021604786.1 coordinate 816,896, forward strand.
CTGCTCTGTGCATTTACCTGTGTGACCTGGGATAATTTTGTATGAATTTTGTTAACTTGCTTCTAATCCATTAAGTAGGAAACGAAAAACTAAATTATAAAAAAATCCCAGTTATCTAAGTAAGAAAGAACACAGAGGGAATAATTTTAATCACAGACTCAGCTATCCCTCTAGTTCTTTTCTGCTACACAACCATCTAACTATGCCTCCCCACTGTTTGAAAAACCTCTAAGAACAGACATCTAAGTGCTAATCCAACCTATTATGAATTCCATTGGGGGAAGTTGCTTATCATTGAGACCTGAAACACATTTCAGCTCTAGAAAGACTAACATGGATGGGTTCTGAATTCCTGTGTAATAAAGCAGAATGATTGTTCTATTTTCAGTCAATAGCCTCAAAATTACAATATTTTTAAACTAAGATCATTCACATCATTCTCTTATTTTTTCTTAATTGTTTTAGAAGTCAGATGCCATAATCATAGAACCTACTTTCCATTCATATGGATTTGAGGTTCCTCTGCCTATGTCAGGTTGAGCTGCCCACTCCTGTTTGAAGTAATGAATAGAGGGTGAAGTGAAGGCAAGCTTGGAGTTCTTATGGCTCACTGTGCTTTAGAATAGGTATTCAAAATTGAAACTGATAAATCTGGAGATTCTTAGGGTCTCTGTTACTGCTTTAAAAGTCAAAAGCAGACATAAGCCTCAGAATTGTCTCTATGCTTGGATGGTCTGTGTACCTGCTAGGAGTATGGGACAGTCTGTCACCATCTACACTGGGCTTTTTTTTTTTTCTGTAAGTAGAATTTTTGAAAGAATCAGTCAATTCATGGCCTGCTATAATGTACACATTAAAATTTTCTCAGAAGTTTCCTAAAGTAGAAACAACTTAACGCTTGCCATAAAAATTTTTCAGGGACCTGGAGCTATGTGTTTAAGGAAGTTGTCACTGCCTCTGGTACTTAAGCAATTGATAAGCCTGACATTGTGGGAAAGTACAATTTACTGACATTTATTTCTGCATCAAGACTTTAGAATATGTTTTTATTTACTAACCTATAGATATATTATTACTATATATTATATATTTACTAAAATATTAATATGTTAATAATTTATTAATGTTTTATATACACATAATATATGTTACTAATAATACATATATATAGCAGGTAAAATAAGTATTCATGGTACTTGAAACAATATGTTCATCTTATATGAAAGTAAATAGGCCAGAAATATTTGTAATAAACACTTAAGTGAAAGGGAAACATACTGAGTAAAACTTTTAGAAATCAAATTAAACTCTGTGTTATATTTCAGAACTACGAAGAACAGTGTGAACTCACTGCAGCCTGAAATTTTGATTTTGTTGTTATATATATTAACTTCATGGAAGAATATATCAACGAAGAACTGTGGGTCTGAGAACATAGGACTATTCAGTTTATGGCAGTCTATATATCAAGCATGGGATGAATATCTAATATAAATAAAAAACTAATAAAGTAAACAGCCAGAATATCAACTAATTAACACACAGTTAACTGAAGAAGCCATTATCAAAAGAAGGAACATACAAATGATCAATAAATCGAAAGAGTGTTCAACAGCTCCAGCTATTGGGGAGAATCAAAACTGCTCTGAAGAGAGCTCAGTTCAGTCAGAATGGCCTCTGTTAAGGGAAACTGACAACAATTGGTGAGGATGCTCGGGAAAGAAACCTTATTCCTTGCTGGTTGGTGCAGATGTGTGTACCACTGTGGAAATGGGTGTAGTATTCAACCTCAAACTAAAACTAGAACTACTCTATGGCCCAGCTATGCCAACTTGGGTATTTGTATGACGGACTCTGGGTTAACTTACCATAGATATACTTGTATATCTGTGTTTACTGCTGTGCTATTATAATATCTAAGCAAAAATATCATGTCAGATGTCTATCAACAGATGAATGAATAAAGAAAATCTGTCCCTCTGCATAGAATGGGATTTTTAAAAAAGATTTATTTAGTTATTTTATGTATAGTATACTGTAGCTGTCTTCAGACACACCAGAAGGGGTCATCAGATCTCATTACTGATTGTGAACCACCATGTGGTTGCTGGGAATTGAACTCAGGACCTCTGGAAGAGCAGTCAGTGCTCTTAACTGCTGAGCCATCTCTCTAGGCCCAGAATGGGATTTTATGCTGCCAAAACGATTGACAGTTGCAAGAAAATTGGTGGGGATAGAAATGTTATGTTCAGCAAGAGAAACCAGACTTGAACAAATGCTATATTATTCTCTGATACAGAGCATGGACTGAAAGTTAAATACAATTTAATATCTCTGCACATATATATATGTGAGTGTGAGTCTGTGTGTATGTGTGTTGAGTGTATGTGCGTGTATGAGTGTGTATATGTGTATGAATGTGTGTGTTAGTGTGTGAGAATATGAGTGTGTGTGAGAGTATTGTGTGAGTGTGTGTATGAGTGTATGTGTGAGTGCAGGTATGTGTGAACATGAATGTGGTGTGTGTGTGTGTGTGTGTGTGTGTATCTATGTCTGTATAGAACATCAAACTAGAAAGGAATCAAGAGATGTTAGGAAGAGCTCTTGAGGGAGAGAGGAAGAAAGAGGTTGACAGGATATGTGTGATATAAAAGCAGAAGGGTATGTAGGGGAAGAGACCAGAGAGAGGCAAGGAGGGCAGTTCATGAGAGAGGTAAACTACAGTGCAGTCTAGTGACCTGCGTGGAAATGCTATAAAGTCCATTACCTTTGCATGCAAGCTTAAAAAGTAATACAAATAAAAAAGCAAACCTTTGCTTTCAAGAGTCGTATAGTTATATATGACATTTAATATAGATTCTTTAATTCTTTGTTTTCCCATTAATAATTTGTAACAACTTTCAACAATTAATAGTCCCATTTAATATCAATTTTTAATACAAGTACTCCACTAAATGACAGGTAAGGAAAGTGGCGACACCACGCATCAAATTCACTTGATAATAACATGCTGACTATTCAGACTCACTTAAATTAACTCATGTTTTTACAAGTGTTTTTTTGAATCTCACAAAAATGCCTCCTTGAAAAGACACATTTTGAAACATCCATCACACTCTCTTACTAGACACATGCCAAGGATAAGGTTGTAAATTCTAACACTGACCTAAGATAAAGGGTTCCTTCTTCATCCAGCGCTGTTGGTTAGTTAGCCAATGAGCTTTCATCTCCTCCTGTCGCCAGACTCATATAATTTACAAAACATTATGCTATAAGATAAAATATGCACCATCTCTGTGAGAACCGTTTAGATTCCTACTAGGGTCTACTAGCTCTCGTGAGGTTTTTATTCATGCTATTCATTTTTTTTTCAAATGACATTTCTATTTCTGTCTTCACACAAATGACTGTGATTTAGGAGGTTCAATGTCTTATCAAATCAAGGTCAATTTCAAACTCAAAATAAGCACAAAATAAGCAACTATTATTTTACATGTTGACCGTTCCAATGATTTACTAACATTGGACTCATTCGAATGTATGAAAAATAATTTTAAATATATTTAAATAAAATATTTGTGAGCTTTATAGTTACTCTTTGTAATGATAAAACATTAAAATTAGTACAGTCGGTAGTACTGCTATTAATTCGTATGTTCGTCAGATTTCATTTCTATTTCAACAAATTCATGTTTATCTGAATAATGAATATTATAAAACACAAGGTTTTGCAATGCTATTAAATTTGCACTATGTTAATCACATTTGATATTTTTGACAATTGACTTTTATCAGTAGACCATAATTATATATTTAATTGAGTAATTAAAATCTACAATAAGCAAGTACTCTATAGAAGCTAAGATAACCCTGAAGGACAGATAAAACCTAATAAATTACAATCATACATATTTCATCCCAAAGATTTAAACAGGTAATACTTATTAGCTTGAACCATCTGTGCTTCTAACAAAAAGGAAACTAAAGAAAGAAATTGTCAAATGAAGTATTTTTTTCCACATGACTTTGTAAACTTACGCAAATAATAATGCTATATAATTGGTAATCTTATTATCTTCTTTCCACTGAAGAATAGGATATGACTTATTTAATTTAACTGAGTTTCTTTTCCACAGCAGCAAAAGCAAGACATTCTACAAATATATCTCCTCCTGAACTGGGTATCGGTATGAAAATTTAAAAAGGAAAAGATTACGCTGGGTTTCCTGGAATCTTCTTGAGGGCATACTTCATGAAGAAATATTATTTGAGAAAACCCATTAAAATTTGGTAGGAATCGTGGAAGTCTACCCTGTGATCCATTCCCCTCTTCTTGTATCCCTGTAGCAGACTTGTAGCTAGAACACAGGGTTCCGTCATTACTGCCCAGTGGAGGCTAAGATATTATGGTGGCAGAGGTTGTGACCTCAGCAATTAGGCTCCAGTCGAGCTGCCTCCTTCAGAAGATAATCTTAGGAGGGTTTGACCAAGAGTTGGAGGCTTCTTTCTTTCTCTAGGTCAACCATGGTGTACAGGCATGACACCTCAGTACTCTAGAAGTAGAATTAGGAAGACTGTGAGATCTAGGCTAGTCTAGGGTACATACAGAGTGAGATTCTGTCTTCAAAAACAAAAACAAACAAACAAAAAACAGTCCATGTTTGTAGTGAAATCTAAATAGCCGAGAATACAGGAGAAAGTTGCTAAACCACATGCTAGCCCTTCAACCAGAGGCAACTGGGAACTGCAAGGTAGGGACCTTGAGTGTGAGTCCAAACTTCAAACTCTGCGCTAACAAAGATCCTCTCTTTAAAGGTGTCAGACTCTCAATGGACTGATCGCGTGTGCATGCCAATTTGTGTTTCACACAAATTTGTAAGTTATGAGAAACTTACAAATGGATGAGATTCAGAAAGAGTCAGCGTGAGCCGAGACAAGACCACTGTCCTCTCCATGTGAAGCTGTGCTTCTAGGAAGTTTTGACAGCGTCTTCACTTTGGGAGGAAGTAGAACGGATCAAAATAGTCTAGTCAGGTTACCCTACAAATGCACACGTGAAAAAAAGAATAAGAACGGCTGGTAAGGAGCCGAACCCGGAGAGATGCAACAGAGTGTGACCTGACAGGATGCAGCGTACGCAGTTTCAGCCGCACTGAAATGAGGGGCCAGGCCACGGGACTTGAAAAGTCAAATGACTTGAGGAGGGAAAAAAAGAAGCTCACAAAAATACCACCTGTGAGAGGAACCAGGGCTGGATTCAGCAGAACGCTACTTTAAGGTTGCAGATTTAAGTATACTGAAAGAGTTGAGAAAAGCTGGAGATAGATAGGTAGATGATAGATAGATAGATAGATAGATAGATAGATAGATAGATAGATAGAT
>NW_021604786.1:822287-850580 GCF_004785775.1 Grammomys surdaster
GATAGATAGATAGATAGATAGATAGATAGATAGATAGATAGATAGATAGATAGATAGATAGATAACAAAAAACTAAACCAAAACAAATAAAACGGAGTAATACAAATTCATTGTTTAATGAGGCCACAATCGGGTCAATGTGCAGTAAGAATGGATTAGACAACTAACGTGGAAATTAAATGACATGTTCCCAAATGACCGACACCTCAACCATCACAATAAATGAGAAAATGCTTTCAGAAAGACAGAAGTGCGGCAGCAATGTATCAGAGCCCTTTAAAATGAAGTCAAAGAAACGGTTCGAGCACAACTTTTCCCTGCAAAAACTTGCTTTAAAACTGAAGAAAAACAACAGTGTATGGCTTGGTGTTTTACTTTGAGACACTGGAATTTGGGGGTTCACTGGTTAAGAGCACTCGCCACTTTTGCAGGTGATCCAGGTTCTCTTCCTGGCTTCCCTATCAGCTGGTTCACAGCTGTCTATAACTCAAGCTCCCGGAGTTACCCCGCCCTCTTCTGGCATCCAAGGATACTGCACCCACCAGCGCAAAACCAAACACAAACACCTATAAGCAGGACATCATTTTTGTAAAGGATAGAAATCAAGACGTAAAAGACCAACAAAATTGACAAGCCCAAGTAAAAAACAGGGATATCTATCTCACAATGTCTATTCAGCACTGTAGGAGGTTACTAACCAGAGTAAAAGGAAGAAAAATTTTAAATTTTAGAAAGGAATTAACCGTGTCTGTTAGTAAATAATAACATACACTTGAAATCCACGTAGAGTGAAAATTTCTGGTTGTGTCACGTGATGCTATCTTGAAGCAGACTCGTGTGATTTTTTTTGCTGGAGCAGACCCGTGAAAGGACACGTGATTTTCGGAGAGCGTATAAGTAGGACCAAACAGACAGTGATGGGTCGTTTGCATTGTTTGTCATGCATCTTTCTTGGTCTTGGGTCCTCATTGATCTCCACTTTGTCGACTGAGGCATGGTAGAGAACTTCTCCTTGTATTCTGGCTGGTTCTGCTCACTCTGGTTGATTCATGCTGATTGGGCAGAGGCCTGGCTGTTTCTGGGGGATCATGCCACGGGAGCTGATTTATGTTTGGTGACACGTTTGAACTGGACTGCTGGTGTACTGACAATAGAGATCAGAAGTGCTTCAAAGAACTCCTTCTAACCAGGTCCATATCCCCTTGTCCTATTCACCATCTTTTCTCTCCTACCTTTGGATGGACTAGAATGAGAGCCTGTATTAAAGTAGGTTTCGAAAACTCTAAGCCTACATCCACTTATAATTAATTCAAGGTTTTCATTTAGATGATAAATATCCAGAAATCCCATTTCCCATAATAAGTTTGTAACAAGCAATATTAAACAAAATCCGGAAGGCAACTTCATATACACTACCATAGAATGAACAGACTAACTCAGGAGTTGAGCAAAGAAGATGAAGTATTTTATTCTGTACATCAAAATGAACTTATAAAAGAAACTCAGGATCCAAAATGTAAAAAAAAAAAAAAAAAAGCAGGCAATACCTGTTGGTACATCAACCTTTCTCCCATCAAGGCTCAGAGGATATGTCCTAAAAGGTGAAAGGTTAATAGCTGGTGGATGGGGAGGAGATTTATGAATCGTTGTTGTCTGGACATGGCATGTTTAATGTATCTTTCAACAAATAGCATCTGTGGTTTCTTCCATAAGACCTGAAAAAGATCAAGCCAGTGAAAATTCTAGCATGGGTAGGAAGGGGGCTTCTGAGGCTCAGCCCCAAGTCTTTTGAAGCCTTTTGAAGGTCATGGTTGATGAGGAAGGGAACCTCACTTCTCCTTGGGGATATTGGTTACCCATGACCGAATTAAAAAGCCCGTACACATTTGGACATGCCATCAAAAATTGAACTCAGTGGAATAATGGTGATGATGATGATGATGGTGGTGATGGTGGCGATGGTGATGGTGGTGGTGGTGGTGGTGGTGAATGAAGGTGGTAATGGTAGACTGAAGTTGGAAAGGAGACATGTTGGAGGTTCACAATGGACACTAGCTGAAGGGACTGTGGACTTGAGAGGTTAAAAAAAAATAAGCATCATTATATACATGCAGGAAAATTTCAAACAAATAAAAAAGTATATATTTTTATAGTAGCCATATCACATATATCACATATCAAAACTGCTAAAGCAACTTCTTTGGACAGAATAATTGGCAAGGGATGAATTGTCATAAAAGCTTTTTTTCCCCCAGTATTGAACACAAAATGGATTTATAATAATGTTCACAATTATGACAGGTGATTTCCCCATTGTTGAGATGAACTTTTAAAAGCTTTGTCTGTTGCCATGATTTGTGTTTCAAAGTGGAACGTTAATTGGAGATAGGCAGAATCTCTATTTAATTTTCTCTCCGCACTGAAATAAATGGAGAATAAATCCAGTGTTTGGATAGTCCTTCTGTTAATGGTGCTAGCTCATTTCAAGAGATCATTTCACTTATATTCAAGCACAAAAAGAACCCCAATGATTCTTTCCTCAATGAAAAATTCTTCTTAGGAAAGTCTGCGTTTTGGAACGGTCTTGCCACCCAATGCCTTCTTCAGCAGATTTCTATCCTGGTTTCCATCCTTCCAAGGACTCTACTATAGCCCCAAAAGGCAGGTTTTTAAATGTCAGTGAATATTTTATGTAAATTACACTTTAATCACCACTTTCTGATTATTTAAAATGTAGCACCTAAAGTCTTATTTTTAGCTCACCATCTAAAAGGGTAAATGGTAGAACAAAAATGGTTTCTGAAAAACTAAACCAAGTCATGCTACAAAAATACCCGTGTACTGTCTTTGAACTCTGTGATAGATTATTTCTGGCTAAATTTCATGAAAACTCAGTATGTACTTCTCCTCTTTCCCCTTCATCTGAACTACATGATTCTGGAATGTTAGGACCCATTGAGACCTAACCTGTGACAGCCTGGTGAAATGTTGAGCAAATTTCCAGCCAGGCCAGCAGCACTGCATCATTTATCTGCCGACACGATATCCTCTGCAAGGAAAGTTACACTGTTTCTAGAGTAGTTGGAAAGAGGGTAGCGTTGTTATTGTTGCCTGGACAACCAACCTCCCTGAGCCGCTTGCTCATGGAGTCCTTTCAGAGTGCAAGACAAGACACTTCGAAGCAATTTTAAGGACATCACTTGTACCGGACCATAATGTGTTGTTTAATGGTGAAAATTTAGGAGATGTTAAATTGAACATTGATATAACAATAGTTATATCAGGCAAATGTCTTATATGTGGTTATATGAATATTGAGGGAAAGTGTGAACTCACTCAAAATATTTAATCAAATCTGACACTCTTAAAGATAGAGAATAGAATAGCCAATAGAATTGAAGAGCTCTCCCTAAGTGAATTTGAGTGTCCAGAGGGGCTGAGTCTAACAGGCATACCTCGTTACTCAGCTGCTTTATGTAGGTTTTATCCTGTTAACGTCTGAATGCTTGACCTTAAGAGGAATACCATCCCGTGGTGACAGCAGAGGCGATTTGAAAGTTTCATGTAGATGAGCTTATGAATCATTTTGGAATGTTTCAAATTTACCCTGCAGGCAATGGGGAAATAAGGAGATGCAGGCAGGAAAAATAAGTTTCAACTGAAATGTCAAAAAAGATGACTATGACTGTAGGGGATTTTTTAAAAAAATAGTCTTGAGACTTTATTTTCTTGTCTCTAAAATCAAGAGAATAAAATATGATGTTTCTCTTCCCCAGACTCCTTACGCCTCAGCACCAGTAGGTCTCCAGGAAGCCAGTTACTAACCAACAGCAAACATCTCAAGTGTACAAATTAAGTTTTTCTTCCCCTCCACTCTCACTGGTACTAAAAACAATCCTTGAAATTGTACTAGCATTTTCCATTATGATCCAGGTGTTCAGATTAGAGTAAATCAACTTCCTGTGTGAACAGAATTTGGAGACAGAGCCAAGGGGGATACACTGTATCCTGAGAGATGCAGATGTTTCCTGAGAAGAGAAATTTCCCTTAAGCAAAATCAGACTAGAGCTTGGAGCAATGTTGTCATTATGTGAATTCAAGCATGGTTGGAATACAGAGGAGATGGTGCAATATGCATAATTATTAAATTTTAAAGACAAAAAATGTTAATTATAAAAGCTGAGTGCTGGTTTCTTTCCTGTATCTCATCTTTTTTAATATTCCCTTTAGACTTTGTAACTCAATGTTGTATTTCTTTTCTACATCTATAACAAAGGTGAAATGGTGACCACTGGAAGCTGTAACTGTAATGGTAACTCTTTAAGATTTTGTTACTGGACACGGCAAGTATTTAACTACTTTCATGAGGGTGAATTAGAAGATCTCTTTTAAAATATTAAGCACTGGAAATGCTTTATATTATTTAATCATCTAATTTTAAACATGATGTTTAACATATTTGTCAAGTAAGAATAATCAAGCTGTATCAAAAATACCAGAAAAAATATATATATTAAAAACACTCTGAACTGTAGAGTAAGAGCAACTATGTATTCTGAACAAATATCAGTGTTTAACACTCCTTCCATCCCCGACCCACACACCCAACATCTTGGATGCTGGTTTAGGGACCATGTATCGTTTGTCTCTAAATTCCTTTTCCCCAGTACATCTGTGTCAAGTGTAAAACAGGAGAGATTGTCATTAGAGGTGAGAAAAAAAAAAGATGGAAATGTCAGCTCTAGCTACACATCACAGCAGACAGTGAATCAGACCACACAGGAATCCCTTTGGAGACCAAACAAAGAAGCTCCTATACAAGATTAAGCCATAACTTCAAAGAGAGACCCAGATCTTCTCCACTGAGTCTTGAAATATGACTAAGCTCAGAAGCATGAGGTCATTGAAGCCAGGACAGTGGAAGAGACTTTGTGAGACAGACCTCGTAGCGGCTCACTCTGTACTGAGCAACTCTGGAGTCTGAGGCAAGAGGATCACAAATTCAAGGCTAACTTGACTGAAAAATACAGAGAAAATAGTGCCAAAGGTGTGACGGCTGCATTGACGGGCACCTTGAGTGCACCGCCGTAAGGAAACAGTATGAGCGCCCTCACCTTCGCATAGTGGACAGTCACACTCGACTTCACGTTTGCCGTTATTCACAACTCGGCAAGCTCCATGGTAGGAGACAATTCAAGCTTACGTGACTATTTTGCTGTAGTACCGTAAATAGTTGCAGAGGTTTATCTTTGTAAAATGCAAATGGAAATGCCACTGAATTAAAAGTTGGCAGGAGAACAAAAGCAATGAAGAAAACATTAAAACCCGAGCAAGGCGCTGCATCGCTCTATCTTGGAAGAACGGTAGTCACATTTTACTAATATATCCCACAGACGTCTGTGCTTGGTCCACGGCAGCATGAGATATGAAGGGCACACTAGGAATGAAGTCAGCAAATAGGGTGTTAAGTCTTCTCTTAGGAACAGCCTGTTTTCCTTTCATCACAGAATCCACTGGCTCTTGTTTCTTTACCCTGTTCTTAACGTTTTCTAGAAAATTCCCTCTCTCTCAGCATTACTGTAATATTTCTGGACACAGTCCTGAGGTTGACGACGATATCTGGACACTTTTATCTTTGAACCTCGTCAGTTAAGAATAAAAAGGACATGAACTCAATGACAAGATTACAGAAGCTTAGAGGCACTCTATCCATCTCTATGATCGGGATTTTGAGTAAGAAAAATCTTAATAATTGAAATCGGATGTATGTTCAGCTTAACTGTTTAAAGACGGGGAGGGATCAAGGTTTGAAAGATTATGGATGTGCTAGCGTGTGCACAGATATTCATGAGTGTGAGTTCATTCATATTTACCCAAATATTTGGCCCTTGCCCATAACTCTTATAGCTAACACGGCTAAAGGATTTAGTGGTAACAAGAATCAGTAGGCAAATCCCTCTCCTCTTATTAAATTGAGGCTTTTAGTCCTATCCCTGGATTTTAAAAGCTTAAGAGATTTGATTACTATATTAGTATATAATTTACAATCATCATGGTATAGCTCACTCACAAAGAAGGGTTGTAGCTTAATGTATTTAAAGTAATACATTAATAAGATGTATATATTCATCTATAGAGAAATGGATGGATGTACTTTGCAGAATATAATAGTCAAGGCTAACTTGACTGAAAAATACAGAGAAAATAGTGCCAAAGGTGTGACGGTTGCATTGAGTTGCACCTTGAGTGCACAGCCGTAAGGAAACAGTATGAGCACCCTCACCTCCGCATAGTGGACAGTCACACTCGACTTCACGTTTGCCGTTATTTACAACTCAGCAAGCTCAAAAACCTTAGTCAAAAACCTCTGTTGAAACAATGATAAACTTTATATAAGAAAAACATACACCATTTCTGTCTCCCGGAAAATGTAAACAAAGGAAATGGACTTGTTAACCGCATTGCAAGCAAATCGAATGGAGCCATCTGAAGCGTTGGTTGCTTAGCTGACTCTCAATTTACATTTTCCCTTGCAGGGATAAGAAAGGCAATGCTGAGTAAAGAATGCGAAGAGGATAATTTATATAATTAATCACGGCGCTCTGATCAATAGCGCGTCAGAGGCCATTTTCGATACTGAATAGAGCGACTTGTAGGATGCAACAGACAGCTTGGAAATCTATCCTTCTGATTTAGGCTATAAAGAAGCAACCGGAACTGGGGAGCTGGAGGAGGAGAGGGGTCAATAATTACGTTAACTTTCAAACAACAGCACCACCTTACAACACGGATCCAGGAGAGAGGCCCACAACCACCTTTCCCTAGTTTATCGTGATGACGGAGAGATCTGTTTGTGCGCACTGATTTCACACGCCCCACAGCAGCGTTCCCCCTTGAGTGTCCTCTCTAGGACCTCAGTCTCCCTATAGCATCGTCCCCTCTTATATTTCCTCCCCAGCATCCCAGTCTCCCTGTTTCCAAGATCGAACTTGCCAAGCCACTCCATGGGGATTTCAGATAGAATTGCCTTGGGAAAATTCTCAACGCTGCTGCAGTTTCTAAGTTGCCGGGGAGCTGAGTTAAGCGTGTTTTAATTTATAGAGTAGCTACTTTTGCTTTTCTTTGTTCTCTCCGGACCCTTTTCATCAAAAGTCTCAACGTTCTCAAAATGAAATAGTTTATGGAGTTGAAAATTGGCCCAGAACCAACATACTCTACTTTTGTTTTTTTTGACAAACCTTAGTTGAGAAATATTACTTTTATGGATCAATGTGAAATGAGGCTATACTTGGTGTGTTTCCTAAAGCTGAAAAGCCTCAGTGTTTGTGTCCCTGCGGGTTTCTGAAGACACGGACAGAAAGCCAAAGCAATGTAAAGCAGGTGGCTGTCAAGGAGCCGCTTAGAGCCTAGGAATCACCAATGGGTACTGAGAGTAAAGAACCAGACAGCCTGTCAACAAACAACTAGAAAAATAAATTCAACATGCCAAACCATGTGTTAAAATAAAATATGGGTCTACTAAGTATAAAAGTGAGGGTTTACCACTGCGTGACCATTCTAGTTTGCTTTTAGTGTGGTAAAACACTAATCAAAACCAATTTGTGGGAAGAAAGGGTTTATTTTCATCTAAGAGGTGTAGACAGTCACCAAGGAAATCAAGGGCAGAACTCAAACAGGCACTTAACCCCAAGACCACTGAGGAACACTGCTTATTTGCTTGTTGAGATAACTTTGTTGTACACCTCAGGTTCACCTGACTGTTCTGAGTGAGATCTTTCTGCCCACCATGGGCTGGGCCCTTCCATATAAAACCAACCATCAAGAAAGTGCTCCCACAGACATAACCACAGAGCCATCTGATGGAGAGTATTTTTAATTGAAATCCTCCCTTCCTGAGTTATTCTAGTTTGTGTCAAGTTGACAAAATCCAACCGCCACCCTGAGACTGTGCCTACTGTCTATGAAGCAACTGTCAAAGCCTCTTTACAGATTTACCTGATTTATACCTCAGCCTTTTAACACAATATCTCTTTTCATCAGTAAAGCTCTGTCCATAATCCTACTGTGTCCCTGTCTTAGTTAGGGTTCTCTAGTGTCACAGAACTTATACAATGACTATATATGTATATATGGTGTATGTGTATATATTATATATGTATATATGGTGTATGTGTATATGTGTATATATGTGTATGTGAACTTATGTGTTGTATATGTGTATATGGAACTATAAATTATATATTACAAATTCATTATATATCATATATTTATTATATATGATATATAATTATTATATGTTAAGAGAATTTATTGAAATTACCTATATGCTGCAGTCCAACTAACCCAACAATGGCCAGAAGGGAATGGAAAGTCCAAGAATCTAGCAGTTGCTCAGTCCCATCAGGCTGGGTATTTCAGCTGGTCTTCTGTATAAGCTAGAATCCTGAAGAAGTGGGTTCCAATAAATGTCCTGGTGAGTCAGTGCAACTGAGCTAAGAATAATGAACCCTTCATTCTTCCATTGTCCCTAGGTAGGCCTCCAGCCGAAGGTAAGGCCTCAAGATCTGGGTTAAAGTCATGCAACTTCTAGTCACAAACTCTGGTTCACAGGTATGCTCTCCATTTTTGGACTGTAGTTCATTCCACATATAGTCAAGTGGACAACCCAGAATAGCCACCACAGTTAAGTATTTCTAATCACGGAGACTTGTGTACATAGACCACAATATTTAACACTGTATCAAATATGTCATGTTCCAGGTGTTAACCCAAGCTTCCATCTCCACAGACATTAATCAGTTCTGGGTTGGAAGATTTCATTCTTCTGGTCATCTTGAAACATATCATAGGTGGCCATGAGTAATGACCCACTTGTGCTATATATAGACACCCAGAATGAGGTCCTCTTGTCCTCTAATGCATTTAACCAAAATTGTCTCCTTTCTTCCTCCTTCTTTCCTTCTTGGCTTCTCCAGAATACTTTCCTGTGCTGTCCTTCCATGAGATAAACATTTTAGTTTTCATAAGTAAGCACAAAAACAGGCTGTGTTTGTCTTCTTTCTCTTAAAGATTTGTTTTAATTTTTAATTCATATATTCATATATGGTTGTGTGTTTGGTATATGCATATGTGATCAGGGACCCTTGGAGACCAGAGGGATCTGATACATCTGAGGTTGGAGTTATAGGTAGACTTGAGCTGCCCAGTGTGGGTCCTACAAACTGAAACTGGGTTCCTCTACAGGAGCTTACTTGGACTCTTAACCATTGATCTGTTCTTTCAGCCACAACTAGGGGCAGAGGAGGAAGTTGAATTTGTATGTCTGCCAAGGATTAGTTGCCCTTTCCCAGGTAGAGGGTGTAGAAGGTCAGAGCGGGGAAAGCCCTGATGGTAAAGGGAGTCCTCCATTTTGCTCCAAACTCAGAAGAGCTATCCAGTCCTGGTAGACTGAGTCATTAATTAGTAGGGTTTCCCCACAAGCCCAAGCATGGATAACCCCAGGCCCTGTGTCATAGGTTTATCTGCTCTGGATCTCTCTATTTTCTAATTAACCTGGTAAGCTTCACTTGTGTCATAAAATATACCTACAGTAATAAGAAAGAACACAAAGCCATTCTTTTTGGGAGTGCGAGGGAGTTGGTATTTAAAACACTTTGTAAGAATCAGGGCACAGGCAAGACTCAGCATGTCTCCCTGGAAATATGTAATATGTAGTGTCCAAGAGAGCCATCATCTAATGGCCACGGGAGTCATCGACAATGACATTCAGACTTGACCTTGACAACTATGGGATTCTTTCAAGCAGATTGCCACACCTCTGTGACACAAGACAGGGAAGGGATAAAGTAAGGAATAAACTCTGAGTGAGAATATAAAGGAAGCCCAAATAACAACCACTCTCTAACACACACATACACACACACACTCCTACGTACACACATACACATATATACACATCTATACACATACTTACACACATATACCTGCAGATACCTACATACTCACACATACACACACATCTACAATACACACAGATCTATGCTTACACACACATACACACAGACCTATACCAATATACCTCCACAAATACACTCACACCTACACATACACCTTTTACACACTCGTACAGACAAACTTACACAAACACACCTATACAAACCTACACGCATAATACCCACATCCCCACCCACACACTTACACAATATCTACACTAACACCTAAACAAACACCTATACATACACCTCCACACACTCATCTACACAAACAGGGCTTGAAAGCCACATTGAGACCTTAGAAAAAACTTCAGTCTAAAGAACTTTCAGTCATAGACCTAAGATACCTATGAGCGCCTTTGAATTTACTTTACAAGGATGCGACGAACGTGAAGAAGTCTGTTTAAAAGTCTGGCAAAGATGACAGCAGACCGTCTCCTGCTGATATCATGACTCACTGTTCATTTGTGGATTACAGCATCTTTCACAAGAAAGGATATATGTACACTTTGCTTGTTGATAGCGTGATGGTTTGAATATGCCTGGCCCCTAGGGAGCCGTACTGTTAGGAGCAGTGGTCTTGTTGGAGGAAGTGTGTCAATCAATGAGGGGTTGGTCTTTGAAGCTCTTTCCAGTGTGGAAAAGACAGTCTGCTCCTGGCTTCTATTGAATGAAGATGTAGAACTCTCAGCTCCTCCTGCACCATGCCTGCCTGGATGCTTCCATGCTCCCACCTTGATGATAATGGACGGAACCTCTGAACCTGTAAGCCAGCTCCAATTAAATGTTGTCCTTTAGAATAGTTGCTTTGGCCATGGTGTCTCTTCAACAGCAGTCCAAAGGAGTCAGACACTGCTGTTGTAGGCCTGACCATGCTTTTGTTTGGAGGAATGTGGGTTTGGTGGGACTTTTGTAAAGCAGCAGAAGGCTTTCAGTGGGGCTTAGTGGACCATACTAGTAGAAGTATGGAAGACAGTGTTCCTGAGTATGTTTTGAACTGTGGAAGCCTAGATCAAGAGGTCTCAGAGGAGACTTTTTGTGTGTTGCCTAGAGACTGTTTTTGCGACATTTTGGTGAAGAATGTGGCTGGGTTTTTTGGTGTTCTTTTTTTTTTTTTTCCATTGTCTGAAGAGTCTGCCTGAGGCTAAAGAGAAGACATTTAGACTAATTGCTTTGACAAAGGAAGTCTCAAAACACCCTGGTGACTAAGAAAATAGCTTTAGTCATCTTTTAACTTTCCTCCTATTCACCACACTTACAAATGACCATTTTTCCTTACTAATGAGCAGAAGCTGCACTACTCCATATTTAAAAATTATAAATTGGTTTCGAAAACATATTTACAAGTGCACTTGTATATATGCAAATTTGTAAAACAAAACACACTCTGACACTATTAATATTCCCATACAATTTTTTATCTTATTTTTTTATGTGCATCCTCTGGGGAAAGAGGCATGGATTTAATATTCCCTCATTACCAAATCCATAGTATTTCATGTTGATTTTATGGTGAAGGTATTAAGGATTTCCAATTTGTGAATATGGCCCTTGCTAGTGTTTTCACAGGTAGATGTGATAAACAGCTTTGTTGGTATCGTATTTTTATAAAATGTATCTTGTCTTTAGTGTCCTACCAGAAAAACTTGTTAGAAAAACTAGGCCCATTTTAAATATTCCTATCTTCACATTTTAAATAAAGAATTTGGTTCTTTTTCTTGTTACACTTTGCTTTTTTTGTATTTGTCCTTCTTTGGAATCTTTTATTTACAAGAAACACAACCTGATTCAGGCTGAGTTAAGCAAGAACAAACTCATTAAAGATATTGAGTATCCCAGTAGCTCATTAGAAGAACTCAGCAGCAAGCATCATTACCCTGAATCATTTCATAGAATTACAACCAGTATGAAGATACTGGTACAAGACAAAACAACAAAAAAATGGAGGGACCTGTTCCTGGTACTGTGCAAGGGGCTTCATCGATCAAGTTCAATAGTTCAGCTTGAGTGTGTCAGATTGTGGAAGTTAGGTCACATGAGAATGTGTCTGGAGAATGACTGTAGCATATTCTTGATTGCCACAGCTCCTCAAGCAGGAGTCTGCAACACAAACAGATGCAAAATAACTTTCCAGAAAACCAAACAAACAAACAAGTGAAAAAAACAGGACCAACACTGATGGTCTTAAGGACAAGTCAGTCCTGGTTCATTGGTGGCATGGTAGATGGATGGACCATGAGGAGAGTGAGCCAACAAATACAGCAGAGGCTGATGTGGAAGAACTTATCAGACCAGAGTGACAGTACCAGTCTGTTCTACTTCAGGATAGAGTCACAGGAGAACTTTAAGCAAAACAACACATAAGCCCCACAAAGGCTAACTTATACTGCCAAATACTCAATCTATCTTTGGTGTTGGAACAACCTGGAACACAGAATGCAGGCCGACCAATAGAACCTAGTCTATGAAATAGTCGTCTTCTGTCCCAAAGCAATTCAGGAGACCTGGTGATTAGCCTAAGGTCTGTGGCTGTCACTGGGAGGTAGGGCTTGAGAAAATATATTGTCTAAATGTTAGTGAAGGAAATACCGCAAAATGTGGGTAAGTGATAATTTTAAACTTTCATCCAAGACAAGTAGAATTGAAAGCACTCATCAGTGGGCTGTGCAAGTTTCACATCTAGGGAGGAGAAGCCATGAATGAGAGTTGAGGATATGTTCATTTGAAAATGTACATTGGGTAGTCAAGTGGGTCTGGAACTTATGGAATTGATCTGAGAAAGAAAAGCAAGGATGGAGATCTTCTTTCCAGGGAGAGTAAAGGTGAGATAACCACAGAGGTCATCAGAAGAGGAAGAATGGGGTGGGAAATATATAGAAAAAAATTACCTCAAGCTTGATTTCTAGAATGATCTAATAGAAATACCCTGAGAGGAAGCCCAAGGACTAATGGAAAAGAAGAGTTACCAGTAAAACGAGAAAATGAAAGTTATGTGGAATGGACTTCTAAGAACCAGAAATGACAAGCTTGTGCAAAACCATCTCTTGGAGCCTTTTACAAGTATAAAACCGTTGTAAGAGTCAGGGAAACTGAGGCCCAAGAAGCCAAGTTCCTACCCATGGTTTGGGGGAAATCAATGAGGCCAGAGATCACCACACTAAGTTAAATCACTGAGACTGACAAAGACAACTGGTTCTTGTTTCCTCTTCTACATGGGATGTGGGGTGGTGGAGGGAAGCAGCCATGAAAGTAGAGAAGTAAAACATTCTGGGAAATGGAATAGAAGATACAAGGGTAGGCATGGCCAAGGTGCACAAGATCCATATGCAAATGTCACAATTATACTATACAATTACTATACAGTAATTTAAAAATTAAGCGGGGGAAGGCGGTAGAGATTACGGCTCTCTGGTGGCACAGTACTGCCACCTGCTGGACATAGCTTGTAAGCTTTATATCAGGATAACCCACAATGTTCCCAGCTGTGTGTCTCAACGCGAAGTGTTTCACATACCGCATGAGGACTGGGTTTATCTGGATGCAAGTATTACAACCCTGATAAATGTCGTTTGAAGTTATGGGAGTCTAAAAAGTCTCATGGCTTTTTGTTTAGAAGGAAAAAAATGAAGATAGTTATGACTTTATCAAGAAAGGAGAGATGACTTGGGCATTGTTTAAAACGGAGACTTGTAGAACCATCTGTTAGTGAAGGATGAAGAAGGACGGGTTGAGATGGCCTCGTTCCACAATTTGTGAATGCAGGAGGGATGCCGCCAGTTGGTGAGGGAGCCGTCTATAGTGAGAAGCAGAGTTCATTCTAGGAGGAGGTGAGATGCCTGGGAAAGATGCGCCAATCCCTGACACTATTAATGATACCCTGCTACTGCTGTGCTTGCCGACCGGAGCCTAGCATGACTGTCCTTTGAGAGGCTCTACCCAGCAGCTGACTCAAACAGATACAGAGACCCACAGCCAAACACTGGACGGAGGTCAGGGATTTTTGTTTGTTTGTTTGTTTGTTTTTCGAGACAGGGTTTCTCTTTATAGTCTGGGCTGTCCTGGAACTCACTCTGTAGACCAGGCTGGCCTCGAACTCAGAAATCCGCCTGCCTCTGCCTCCCAAGTGCTGGGATTAAAGGCGTGCACCACCACCGCCTGGCTCGAGGTCAGGGATTTTTACATAAGAAGAGTTGGGGGGAAAACTGAAACCCCTAAAGGGAATAGTAACCCCACAGGAAGACCAACGGAACCAACTAACCAGGACCCTTGGGAGTCCTCAGAGACTGAGACACCAACCAAAAACATACACAGGCTAGAACTAGGCCCCTGGCACATATCAGCTCAGTCCCAATGTGGGTCCCCCAACAACTTGAGCAGAGACTATCTCTAAAGCTGTTTCCTGTCTGTGGGATGTATTCTTCTAGCTGGACTGCCTTGTGTAGTCTCAGAGGGAGGGGATATGCCTAGCCCTGCAGAGACTTGATGTGCCAAGTGGGTAGATTTCATTTTCTTGACCCCTTTAGTATTTTTTTCTCTCCCATAGTTTCGTTTTTATTGTCTTGTCATATATACTTATGCATACATGCATGCATGATTTTATATAGCCATATACAATCTAACACCTACAAGTGTTATAAAATCCATATCTACGTTTCTGAGACTAGTTTAATTTACTTAGTGGGATCACACGCTAGCATTATGGCACTTGGAGAAAAGTGGGTTCAACTTGTATTTTTATCAGTTAACTTACTTTAGGGTAATTTCATATGTGTATGTAGTACATTTTTATCGTGTGATACCCCATTAACTTCACTTGTCACTATCTCCCACCTAGTGAAAAGCACCCCTTTCACATTCGTAGTGTGTGTGTGTGTGTGTATGTGTATATGTGTGTGTGTATGTGTGTATGTGTGTGTGTATGTGTGTGTGTGTGGGGGGGGTGTGCGTGCCACACCGAGTGTGATCAGGATTGCTTGCATTAGCACGGTGGATGTGATATTTACAGAGACATAATGAATTATCAGCATCTATCCGACTGAAGAAGACACCCCCTCTCTGGCCACCGCTAACTACTAATATCATGATGAGCGAGCACTCATATAAGAATATCTCATAGCAGATTTGCTTCTCTCCCTTGAGACATTAGTACATGTTCTTGCCTGATTTTCTCTCCTTATTTGAGGGACACATGACAATTCATTTGCCAAAAAAAAATGAGTGATAAGGAACTAAGCCATGAGACAATCACTAAGCTGCCGTGTCTACTTGGATGTGTGGCTTGGGTCTCCTTTCTCTGATGTTAATCTCAAATTCTCTGCCAATTCTGTAACCCTCCTCATGTCTAATACAATCCCCCAGCTATCTCATCGTCATCTTTTCCCCCAGATACCATCTCCTAACCCCTCCTTCTTCTAAGAGGGTGGCTTCCACAGACTCAAATATTCCAAGATTACAATGAGGCTGATGAAATAAATTGTTAAGTCAGTCCACATGACTGCATTCAAGGAGAATCAAAGCCCTCTTATCTCCACTGCTGAAACGGAGTTAAAAATCTCAGTAGAGTTTGTGAGTCCAGATTTTACCCTTGAATGTAGTATTTCTCCCATCATTTATTTATGGCCAAAAGGAGCTAGTTGCCAGAAATAGTTAAGGGCAGTAGTGGTTACTCTCTTACCCGTAACCCCAGCCATATTTTTATTATTTATATTAATGTGTTGCTTACAATCGATGTTTTTTCTTTCAACTACAAAACTGAAGCAATATGACCCGTATTTAATCATCATATTTGGCCATATCGTGGCATGCTATCACCACAGGGCAGTGTATGGAGGTTTATAAATGCCCCTCACACAAACATTATTTTTTCTTTCATTCTCTACGTTCATCCTATGATCTGGTGCCGAGTTTAAGTTTTCAGCTGGTTCAGTGGCTATGACTTCGTCTCCAAAAGTTGTTTGACTTTGATATGTCTGTGCTGTTTGTCAGCTTTGGTTCTTATATTTATTTCCCTATATAATAATCCATTGGGTTTTCCCAATTGTTTTTCTTCCTAATTTTGTGGAAACATGGAGCATACCCTACAAAATAATCATCTCCTGACAGACTTTAGTCTTACCTAACCTTTGGTTCCCTCACTTGAAATTCATTCTTGCGTTTATCTTTGTCAGATTTGCCTGACATCTTCATTATACCATTTTTTTTTCTTTTAGGGGAACTTACTTAAGAAAATCTTCTACCTTGAATATGTAAAAATTATAATTTTCTATATTTCCATGAAAGGATACTAGGAAAATTAACCTTTACATTTTAGTCAGGATATTGAACATATAGCCCCTTCAAATATAAGGGATCTTATTTAACTTTTATTAAGACATGCTGTTAAATCCCAAAGGCAATATAAAAAATGTACTTTGTCCTGAAGATGCAACTGTCCCTGCTTCTCTCTACCCTTTCCTCACATTTTATTTATCTTCTAGGTATTTGTTGAGGATAGAGGAAAAGCTGATTTTTTTGTTCCTTTTGTACTTAGCTGCCGTGACTCCTTCTCTTACTTCATTGGTAGTTCTTCACTTATCTAGAAAGTTTAGATACATTGATATTCTACATGAATATAAAACACAAAAACACCACTTCTGTTGTCTGATTTGTTTTCATCCTGACCCATAACACTCGGCCAATTCTTCAGTCATCTACCCTACAGAAGTCTGGAGAGATTCACTGACTTCTTTCCTACAATGAAAGATGGCTTATTTCTTCACTATAGATTCTGTTTGTCTATAGGTCAGGGAGTGATGTCTAATTCTGACTATCCTAAGACATTTAACTGAGCCAACTGTTGCCCAAAGCATGCAGCAACATGCTTTGATATGTTCATTGCCACGAATTCTCACTTTTCAGTCAACAGCTGTTTAAACCGAAACAATAGATCTTATAGCTCTTTACACATATTTACACTCCTGAAACATTGTGTTGTAAGGTCATTAATATGCCCTACATCTGGGGGATCCTAGTTCTCATTATTGAGATAGGAATGCCATTGGTGTGTGATATTCTTTCTCTCTGGCTTCTATTATATTATTGAAACCATATCAACACAAAGCATGACGTAGAAGTTTGTGTACCATAAAATTAGAGAGAATTTCCGTTATCTATCCTCTTGTACTTGTATATGAATATATATAGTCTCTGTAGGAAACACTCTAACAAAGCCTTTTAGGGAACTCTTTGCTCTACCCTGAGACTCAATACCTACCAGTACCCCAGCTCTGTTATGGGCCATGATTGTTTCGGTGACATAGATTTTAAACCCACTCTAAAAATAAAATATAAATTGAGATGGAGGTAAAACCTTGACTCACAATATATTGGTAGTTTCAGCCCATCTAAAATCCTCTTATATCAAAAATATGTAAACGCAACCAAAGCAATAAATTCATTTTTGCAACTCTGTAGGATATGGTTATCCTCTTCTGAGGCATTGCTAAACATCACTTAAGAAAAATTTCCTTATCCCCATCAGTTTGGAAATGCACTGGGATAAGAATTATTTTAAGACTAACATTAAGTCACACACAGCGATGGACATTGTTCAAACAGAGAGATAGGCACAAATAGTCATAATCCTTAATTTGAGAAGAGCATGGATCTGGGACTGGGTATCTTCAGCAAGGGAAGTGGATGTGTCTTTCCAAAAGACAAGGAAGGTGTTGGAAGGAAGAATGTAGGTAAGGATGGTGTTTAGCAATTAAAAGTAAGAAATTAGCAAATCAACAGGAAGGATTTAAGATAACTCAAGAAAAATAACCAAAGCGCATGGACTATAATAAAACATAAGTGGATTAATTAATAGAAATAAGGGCGTAAAATAGCAGAGATGTAAAAATGTAAAGTAAGAGGTAGCCTTCAGTTGAATCACGACTTTACACCATTATTGAAGTGTAAAGTAGTGAACTCCGGGGGACTTGCTTTGAAAAACAAAAAAAAAAAAAACCCTAAAGGAGATTTTTTTTTTTTTATTTAAAATTCTAGACTTTACTTAATCATCATCCACTCTTGATTTCACACGTTTTCTTTGGTCGAACATGTGAGGTTAATTGCATCATGATGCTGGATCCTCCAGTGCTTCAGTATCCAATTCTAAAACATGAGCGTTCCGATACCCAAGCCCCCAGAAGGATACATTTGCATCTGTTGTATTGCTAGTTCCTCAACCTAGAACTGACCTTAATACTTGCATGTGATTAAAACGGTATAAAAGAAAAAAAAAAACCCAAAACACCTAAAGGAGATTTTTAAGTACTTAACAAGGATCAGCAGCCTTCATCTTCATCCTTGGCTGGGAAAGCTGACGTGCCGTTTTACATGAGAAACATGCTGTATCAGAACGAGATGCTTAAATACAGATGGTTTACTGCCAAAAAAAAATACATCTTGTGATCAGTGCACATAAATTAGAGATGGGTGAGCAGGTGAGAGTCTAGAGGTGGGCTCCTGTGGAGAGGCAGAGTATCAGGATGCAAAGCAGACATGAAAGCAGTCTGTATTTCCAATGCCAATCCTTCCAAAGACTAAAACTGAACCCAAACCAGCCAAACACCTCTCCTTTAGATCTGTCCAGGAACGTCTATGTCATAAGAAAAACTTGGCTTATGTAAGTGTGGATTCATGCATATATCAGCAAGACAAAGTGAGCTAGGTGGGTTAATAACAACAAAAGCAACAACAACAACAACAATAATAGTAACATGAAGTTGGGAGAGATAGTGGTTGGAGGAGTAGGAAGATCTGCAGGGCAGGAGAGAAGAGGGTGGATTTGAATAAAGCATTTTGTATGCATGTATAAAATTCCCAAATAATAAAAACAAATTTGAAAAATCAAACATTAAAATATGATTTGAATGAGAAAAACTCTGATAGACGTGAAGATAATACTATTAGAGTCCAGATAGGTAATTCTCAATTCACAAATTATTCCTTAAGATTTTAACAGTCTATTGGCTATTTGAAAGTATGGGGTAATGGCGTATTCTGATGTGCTATATTTCATTCAGAGTTCATACATATAGGTGTTACGTACTTTCAAGGCTAAGGCATTAAAGCTATGTTAGAATTGGTATAGAGAAAGGACACAACTAAAATCTTTTCAGATTTATATATTTAGTATCCACAACAGATTAAAACAAAGATACCAGTTTTTATATCATTGCAAAGGATTAAAAAAATATCTACTAATTCTAGAATTGACCTCAAAGGGTCTTATGAGTCTTTAAAACATCAATGCAATAAGAGTTTAAAAGAGATTGCCCAGTTATTTTAAATTAAATTGTGCACTATTTATTGGACTACAAGCTTAAAGCTGCTATTACTTGTACTTCTATGAATTACAGAAGAGAGGATAAAATAATATGTACAATCATAAAACTAATTATCTCTTATCGCTCTTGGCTTGAATCGGACAGCGGTTGCTTTTTTAACCTTTGATGCCTGATGCAAAGCTGTCATAATCCTAGCCTTGATCTTCTGATAAAAATGCTCATTCTGAAAGTCAACCTTAATTCTACTTATCATGTATTGGTCTCAGGATAAAAGAATGAATGTTTTTTGCGCTGTTAATTGAAGCTTATTGCATAAGATTTCACATGCAGATTAACTAAGCCTACAAGAAAAATTAGATGTAGGTAAAATAAACTTTGTCGTTTTTGTATAACAGACAAGTCTTTCAGGCAGCCATGATCCAAAGGGGGCAACATCACATCCAGAACTTTAGCTCTATAAAATCAAAGATTAGGAGAACGTTTCTCTTAAAACAATTACAATGTTTATAAAAAGAGAAAAACTATCACGAAGACGGTAACATTTGAAGAGATCAATCCGTGATTAGCATGATACCGTTCACTCGGATTTCCTAAGTCTCTCTTACACATGTGTAGGGGTGACTGTGTGTCATGATGAATGTGCTAATTTAGCTGTGGTAAACAGTTCACAGTGTGCACGAGCATTAAGCCCATAGTGTGCACGTAGGATACATTCAGTATTCATCCATTACAACCCAATGAACCTGGGAAGCAGTTAAACTCTGCGTGAGTGTCACTCTTTATTCATTAAAAAAACAAATCACCGCACCCAATAAATAGTCAATCAATGCGTGACACTCTGCCTTAGTTGCCTAGTAGCTGTGAGCACGTTACACAGTATCTCTGCGATTCTGTCATAGTTTTATTGCCTTAATGATTCTAGCAGCATCCTTGTTCAAAAAAAAAAAAGAAATTATGTAAGATTAATTAATGTCAGACAGATGCTAGACGGTCACTAAATGAATATCTTTTTGTTTTTTAATTTTAACCACCGACAATGGTTACTGGTTTCTGCAGCTCAAATGCTGCTTAAAATGTGCACATTGGTTTGAAGACGTAAAATGTATGTTTAAAGGTTGAATAATAGAGTGTGTTATGCTGATACACAAATGATTCTTCAGACTACAAATAAGCACCTTCCCTTGAAGCAACTATATGTGACTTGCTCTCTGCATTTACTGGCCTCCCTGTTAATCAAATTCCAACTTACATTTCTCCATTGCCTTACACTGTAGAACACCATTTCATCGAGCCTTTCTATTCTTGTCTCACCCCAGACATTTTGGTCATCTGTTATTTGTTTTTAAGCATATTTAGTCAACACATACACACAGAAACACATACACACAACACACACAGACATACAGACAAAGACACACACACAGACACACTCACCAAAAACACACACAGACACATGCACACAGACACACTCACACACAAACACACATACACACACACACACAGACATACTCACACACAAACACAGACACAGACACACACAGACGCAGACACATTCACATACAAACACACATACAGATACAGACAGACAGACAGACAGACAGACAGACACACACACACACACTGCTATTACTGGACTCTATCATATCCATTTCAATAGTGGGTTTTCTTGCTTCTCCTGCCTCAGTGCCATTGGCACCCTGACACCAAATCTCAGTTTATGCATGAGGAACTATAAAACTCAAGTACCCTGCATGGTAGTTTGTTGTTTGCTAGAGAACCCGCCCCCAGAACTATTAATCATATAAGCAAACTGTTCTGTTCAAAACAGAGACAATATGAAGGATAGAGTGAGGTTGCAGAGAGAGCCTAACAAGCCACGCACAAAGGAAAAACCAGCTTTACACCATAGCTGGCTTGCCAGTTATTGTTATTATCGGATAACAAAAACAAACAAAACACCTGCTCGCAAACACTGATAGCTCAGTGAAGATTAGGTTTCCCCGTTCTCTCCTTTGCCCATTTCCAAGCTAAAAGGCTAACTGCTGTGGAATGCCCACTGCTTTGTGTATGCATATTTGGTACGATGCTTTCAAAATTTGTGCCTCCCCTGATGTTACATTGTGACACGGGGTGGAATACCCACTGTTTTTGCAGCTCTTATATTGTAGAAGCTACCAGACCATGTTCAGCTGGCCAACAGAACTGAAACATTCAACAGTGATTTTGCCGCAGGGACGATTTAATTACGAAACGTTACCACAAAGCTCCAGCAATGGGCTTTGCCTCTACATGCTGTCTGCTTTCTCATTCTTCCGTCCTATTCCTGTTGCGTGACACCATTCCTGGAGAGACTTAAACAGACACTTACTCTCTCTAGGCAGGAAGCCTGCCACGGACCAGAGTAAGGAGAACACTTAAGTCTAGTTTGGTGAACCATTGCATTTTATTGAGGTTAAGTACAGAAATCAAATGAGGGGTTACTTCCAGAAGCCCAAACAACTCAAAGGCGGCTGCATCCTCATAGGTCACCCCAGCAGAGGTGACAGTTCACAAAGCAGGGAACCTATAGTACACTACACAGCCTATAGGCAGGCTCATTAAGTTAGACAGTGTCCTTGCCCGACTCCAGGCTGTTTGGCTGGTACCTGATTCTTCCAGGCAACTCTGAACTCTGAGGGTGCCTCCAGGAGTCCTTATATCTTACAAAAACCTGTAGAACCAGATATCCAGTAAAGCTGATCGGTTACAGGGACTTCCTGAAGCTCCAGGTTGCTTAATTACTAAAATTTAAGGAACCATCCTGCAGAGTGGAATGTTTCCCCTCCATTTAGAACACCCCATGTCTTAATGGGCTTCCCTCCGATATGTGAGATTTTCTATTGGAAGAAATTACCACACTGCAGTCCCACACAGCTTTAAAGGTCCTCCCTTCACTGCCCTGCTGAAGGCTGTGCTAGGGGAAGATTCTACATCTCTGGAAGTTGATGTTTTCTCATTCAATAACAAGGCTTGACTATTCAGCCACAACGGAGAAGACATCATAGACTAGTAAGACCAATGTGATCACATGTCAATAATCAGCCATTAACATCAAAGGAATAAGATATTATGCAGAATGGCAGCGGGATAGCTCATACAGACTTTCAGAATATCATGGCCCAATTGATAGTTGACAATGTTGTATCCCTAAGAACAGCATAGAAAGCCTGATAGAATACTGCTCAACTTCTATAAGAAAGCTCTCAAATACGGAGCTTGATTTGTAACATCAGAAGAGTGGAAAGAAAGATAGAGTCTTCCAGACCTCTTCTGGTACTCAGAGTCAGAGCTCTGAATTAATTTGAGAAGAGTGGGACCCACCGCTGTTTCTAGGTTGCCTAGCATGAGTCTTTACCCCAAAGGATCTATGACTCTGTAGGTTGACCATTCCAGAAAGATATGGCGTCTCACCAACAGCCCTTGCTTGAGTCAATTGAGTTATACCCTTCTTTTGAGGAAGCCTTTTGAGTTGGACACATGGCATATTTTCTTTCATGCATACCTTATGGTCTAACTTCTTTTTCTCCTTAGTTCTTCCTGATCATAGTTACCATAAGTTATTAGGACAACAAAGCACATGTGATGCACCCTACATCAAGAGAATACAGATTAATAAGCGTCACTATCATGTAACCCAGCCACTGTATTCACAGACAAGTGAGACATGTCTGGGGCCTCAAATTTCACTCTTCGAACCTTGTCTGTTATAGTCTTTCTTGCTAGTCACTGTCATAATGTCCGCCCTCAGCTTGGACTATCTCTTTGTCCTGACTTTGTTATAAACATAGGTTACTGTACATGATCTATTAATTCTCTTTGTCTCCCCATGCTAACTCTAATGCCTTGAAGGCTGTGTGCAGATATAAAGAATCCTTTATCCTTAACTCGTTAGTGGGAATAAATCAATCTATGCGTCCCTTTATAATTATTTGTGGTAATTAGGGTACTTTCCCATTATTTATCTATCATATTGAAGTTATAATAAAATTATAATATGTCTTCAAAGACACATATTTCTATCATTTGGATTGTTAAATATCACCAGATGCAGTGTCCAGGTCTTCTTTCTTCCACCCCAATTCACTTTTAGTGTTTGTTTGGTTTTTTTTAATTAGCATACTATTCTTATTTGTTGCCTAAACATTTCTACATACCCATTTATTTGTGAACAGCATTTGAACTGTAAGCAGTCCAAATATTCACCATTTGAGGAGCCTTCCTGGTAGAAAGAGTGTTACCCTACATTTTATTCCAGATGAACATAACAGGACACATACTGTAGCTTTAATATTTTTGTAGTATGTAGCTATGAAAAGCATCTATTTTATTGATTGGGAGCCTTGGGTACCTTGTACATGCTTGAACTCTTGGCCATTTTTTTTCTGCCCCAATCTCCTTCATCTTCATTCAAAATGTTTCTAAAACTAATTTCACCACACCCAGTGCAGTAGGCTCCAGGTCCCCTTGAAAATCAGCCATGTCATCCTGAAACAAGTGCTCACTCTCACTGTGAGTTTCCAGTATGTCAATATTGGGGCATGGAGTAACAGTTGAGAAGTTGGGAAATAATGAGAAGCAAGAAGTTTGAAAAGCAAGAAAAGAAAATCCTTCAATATCTTCTCCTGTGCTTGTCGAGTATACATGACCTCTGAAGAATTCAAGCCTGGTGCCTCTCCCTCCACATAGATAAAAAGGGATCCCCATTATGACAGCACAGGTCGATCCTCTAGAAGGAAGCTGATAATGTCCATCTTCATGACATTCATAAGATCTTGGCTGAGCAAGGCAGTGATGTAGGAGATAGAGATGTCTGCAGAGAGAACCAAGAGAGGTTTCCAAGCTCTTCATAAAAGAGGATTGGGAATGACAAGCCATTAAAATATGGACAAATGCAACTCCATGGTCACCACAAAAACTGTGTTATTGAAGGAAGAATGTATCTGAGGTGAAATTGCACTTAAATATACTGAAAATCTAGTAGCTCTATGCCAGTGTGTGTTTGTGTGTGTTTTCCTGTGTCTATGTGTATTCATGTGTGGGTATGCATGACTCAGAGTGTCTGTGTGCACAGCAGTGTATGTATGTCCATATATATGTATTTTTGCATGTGCATTATTCTAGGATTCAACACACATATGCATTTCTTCCAGAATCCTGAGCAAAATTTTTATCGCCTATTTTCAAATTGTGAAAAAGTCTGGCGGAGGATTCAACTCTTACATGCAAGCTCCACCAGCCACTGGGCTTTGCACGCAGTAAACATTTTTGACACCATGGTCTTCAGCGCAGAGTTTAGTCTTCCATCTGTCACTGCTGCTCAGATGATCCATTATCCATCTACACAATCCTGAAGCCCAGCTCCTGAGGCTCCACAGTGTTGCTTCATTTTCCTAGTATGAAGCTATGGTTCTGCAACTTCAGTGTTTTAAGAAAAAATATATACCGGCATTTAAAAAGGAATTGCTCCTAGCCCATGATAGAATCTGTTCACAAGAATTTTCAAAACATAGTAACTCAATAAGGAGATGGATCCAGGCACTTTGGAGACTAATCTTCCAGAATACCTTTCTGTACCTCAATTTGGTTCTCACCCAGTCTTTTCCTATAGAGCCTGTTTTAATTTACAAAACAATGTGAGTCTTCATTTCTCATGAACCTATTTCCACAGTTGATGCAATAACTGATAACAGTCATTTAAAAGACATCTATATGGAATCTGATATAAAACTGTAAAATGTAAAGCACTTTTATAAATGCTAGATCCATGGAGGCTTTTCTACTTCTAGACATTCAGAATAAGAGAAAAATGCATCTTCAATTAAACTCTAAGAAATAGTAGGTGAAAGGGCATTATTTACCACAAATCACTCTTGAGCATTATTCTGAGAAATGTCTATCCCTAAATAATATGATTCTAAAGCTAGTGTCAAATGTATAGTCTGATAATCCAAAAAAGAGAATGATCTCATGGAACATTTCTTAGGTGGTGACTAGTAAGACAGTTCTGTGAGTCAAGGTGCTTGCCCAAGCCTTCCAACATCACCTCCATCCCTAGTACCTGTGTAGAGGATGGAGGCGATAACGGACCAGCCAAGTTATTTTGATATCTCCACATGCACACTGCTGTCTGTGTGCCTCCCCATATCATTCATACACACCTCAGAAAAACAATGATAATGAGGAAAGTTAAAAACTACCTAAGCAAGGCTGCTTTTGTGAAATACCGTTCCACATGACTAATGCAAAGTGTGAGTCTTTACACACTTTTGTACATTGTCAGAATGCATATTGACAAGGGATTTATACATGTATATCTGTATGTGTGTAGGAGTGTGTAAGCCACATCCATAGAGTTAAAAATGTACAGGACAAACCTAGACTATGCGAGCATAAGCCCATGTTTAATATTTCAAACAAGAATCATTCCTTTGGTTTTATGTAGTAAAAGAATACTTTCCAAGGACAATGCCCTTATTTAAAGTTCAGGATTTCCCTTACCAAGTCATTCCAGTTAGAATTGTATTACTTAATCGTGGAAAAAGTGATGTTATTTCATTTCAGTATATGTTACTGTATAATATGTAACTGAATCAAAATAGATACTGTCCCTGGGTCTTTCCATGTCCAAAGAAATGATTTTTAACAGAAATATTCTTACTTATTAATGAAGAGAAAATTTGGATGAATTGATTTCTCTAGGCAAATTTTTGAAATGTACCAACCTAAATTAAATGAATATTTTGTAGAAACAGATGGTATAATGGCCCTGGCATTCGATAGTTCAACTTGGTCCAATTAAATTTTATTGAATTTCATTCCCACAGCATTTAATTCATCTGTTTTAAACCAAATAGAAAACAAAACGACAACAACAAAAAAACTAAAATAGGATGCAATACCTTTATTCTTCTGAAAAATATGCTTAATATAACTATTTAAGTATACAAAGGTTTATAAATACCTCAACAGTTTCACATATTACTAGATTTTAAATGCTTTAAACATTTCAAGATACATACAGGTACAGAAAATGAAAGATATGATATAGATACACAGTGACTTTCTTCATCAAACATCTTGTTCATTGTAGGCCAATGCAGGTGCAGTGACTTCCTGGTTATTGGATGAATTTTCCTCTCACAGATTGTGTGGGATACACGAAGTCATTTGAACATAACGCAACAAATATTTGTTTTCGCTGTGGTCAAATAAATGCCCGTAACTTTCTAGTTCTCCCTGCTAGTGCAAAGCCAAAGCCAAACACATCAGATAATGCTATGAGAATGGGGTTTGTCTAATTATTAAAACACAAACTAGCTCATTTTCTGTTTTAAAATAAAAACATTTTGGTAATTTGGAAAATGTGCAAGCAGCATGCAACAAAATCTTTAATGATTTAGAGACCCCCCAACTTTATCTAATAAAAGGGTGACGACTAAATACCTTAGTTCTAGGATAGAGCTCCCATCTCATGGCTATTTTTCACTCAAGCAAGGACGGTTTTGCATTACTAGCATTTAAAATATTGTGTGCTAAATGTGTGGGCTGTGGGTATATGGGATGGATGGATGGATAGATGGATGGATGGATAGACAGATAGATAGACAGATAGATAGATACATAGATAGATATAGATGGATGGATGGATGGATGGATGGATAGATAGATGAGACTCTATGGCTATGTTCACTTGAGTACAGTTCCTTACAAGGGCAGGTATTCTCTGAAGCTGAAATTACAAATAGTTTTGATCCAGTTAATGTAGGTGCTGAGACCAGAACTCAGGTACCTTGCATGAGCAGTTCATATACTTCAATTCCTAGTATTCTTACCAGTCCCCAAATTACCATTCCGATAACAGTTTCCTTATCAATTTGGGTTATGGAATATCTGCCCTTATTAGGTAAATTCCTAAAACACAATCCCAAAGAAGATCCTGGAAAGAAATGAACAAACAATAGTGAATACAAATTCATAAGTAACAAATTTCTATGTTTTTTTTTTAGGCACTCTACTCTGAGAAAATAATC
The DNA here is from genome assembly GCF_004785775.1 of Grammomys surdaster. NCBI lineage: Eukaryota > Metazoa > Chordata > Mammalia > Rodentia > Muridae > Grammomys > Grammomys surdaster. Next base: position 849,663 of record NW_021604786.1, read on the forward strand.
TCAAATTTTACGCCTCTTCACGGAGGTTAGCTCCAACCTTATTAACTAATAGGTATGTGAAAATACAACACGACAAAGTAGCGGCGAGAGAAAACATTTTAACACATCGTTGCCAAGGAAAGCAACATTGTAAATAAGCAAATCCAAGTACATTCGCTGTTCAGGCATTTGGGAAAAGCAAGTACATGAGATGTGAATGCTCACTGGAATGAATACAACAGAAAGGTTGAGCATCACGTGTGTGTTATGAGGACCCCGGCTTCTCACAGCCTCATAGTGAGTGGTAAAATATCCTTATCGTTTGAGAAAAAAACCCAGCTTGAGTACGTGTTCCTCTTCTCCATGCCCCTGTGCTGTGCCTGATGTTTTAGAAGAAGCTATAATCTGGAATTAAAAAACAAAACAAAACATGTATAGAGATGAATAAATAGATCATCACCTTTCTATAAAATAGGATTAATAAAAATGATTATGTGTTGACAAGTGGTGCTGGAATTCATGGGGATTGATATACAAAATGAGTGAAATAATAACATTGTACCACTTAGTATGGTTAAGAAACCTGGACATGAAGGGCAAATCTCTCAAATGTGTGAAGGATAAAGAGAAGAAGTCTCAGGTTCCCTTTGGCTTGGTGATAACTTTTTGATAAAACATAAAAAAGCATCATTATTGAAGAAATATATTGATGAACTGGTGTGTTGGGTAAAATGAGAATGGCCTCCGTAGGCACATATATTTCCCCTCTAGTTGGTGGAGTTGTTTGAGAAGGATTTGGAGGTGTGGCCTTGTAGAAGAGGTGTATTGCTGGGTATGATCTTTTGAGATTTGATAAGCCTATACCATTCCCCTATTCCCAGTTAGTTCTCATTCTCTCTCTCTCTCTCTCTCTCTCTCTCTCTCTCTCTCTCTCTCTCT
>NW_021604786.1:850590-855551 GCF_004785775.1 Grammomys surdaster
TCTCTCTCTCTCTCTCTCTCTCTCTCTCTCTCTCTCTCTCTCTCTCTCTCTCTCTCTCTCTCTGTCACATAGATCAGGATGAAAAAACTAAGTCACTTTTCCAGTACCATGGCTATGTATTTGCCTTCTGCCATAATCTCCACTGTGATGGTCATGGACTCACCTTCAGAGACTAAAAACAAGCTCTTCACAAAAATAGGAAATACCAAAACAATTGGAGTTTATCAAAACTTAAAATGAAGTCAAACAAAGGCACCGTCAAAGATAATTAGAAGAAAAGTCTAAACTGGGAAATAATATAGCTATTTTTCTTATCTAATGAAGAACTGGCACATACAACATATGAAACACTCTTAAATCTTACAAGAAAAACAACTCAATTAAAAAGGTTTTTAAGGATCCACAGCTGTGGTTCTCTATCTGTGGCTCAGGACCCTTTTTGGGGGTCAAATGATTCTTTTATGGGAGCCACATATCAGATATCCTGCATACAGATACTTACATTGTGATTCATAACAATAGCAAAATTACAGTTATGAATTAGCAACAAAAATAATTTTAGGCTTGGGGAATCACCACAACATGAGGAACTGTATTAAAAGGTTGCAGCCTTAGGAAGGTTGAGAACCACTGGTGTAGACCAACAGCAACTCATAAGATTTATAGATGGCAAACATAAAGCCAAGGAAACTGTGTCTGCAACCAATCACAATACAAAGGTGAGATCACTTGCTGACTACCAAGGTAAAATCGGAAACAACGCAATGGCAGAATCTGAAGGGACAAAGAGAAACTGTCTATTTCTTGCTTGGGAGGATGCAGAACAGCACAGAAGTTTTTCCACTATTTATTGATTTTAGATCCCAATATCTACCACCCTCTCCTCCCAGTTCATCCTCCCACAGCTCCTCCCCCATTTGCTCCTCCCCCTTCTTCTCTGAGAATGGAGAACGCCTCCCCCTCTCCCCGCAGGTTTCACCCACTGAGGACAGTCAAGGCAGCCCAGTTAGGGGAATAGGATCCACAGACAGGCGACAGACAACAGTTGTTGGGGAACGCACACAAAGACCGGGCTGCACATCTGCTACATCTGTAGCACAATAATTTTAAGATGATTTAACTGTGTAAAGATAAACATAGTCTTATCATGTGACCTATTTACTGTGTTTTTGGATACTTTAGATGCTTTTGATTGAAAACATTTCCACACAAAAAACCCTCAGGCATGTGTCTTTGGCATCTTTATTCATCGTAAGACTAACTCAGAAAATGCCAAGATGCTCTTCGACAGGTAAATGAAGAATAAACGGGCAAAAATATTACTGATTAATGAAGAATGAGCTATGGAGACATGAAGTGTAAGTGCGATCTGGCGATTGAGAGAAGTCAGTCTGATATGTCTATCTACTGCCCAGTTCCAAAGACACTCACGTCTGTAAAAACCCAACCGCAGAGACAGTAAAAAGATCTAGCATGATCGGTGATTGAGACAAACAGGTGGGCTAGGGAGATTGTTTTAGGACAGCGAGATTGTTCTTCGAACTCCATAAGAAAAGCTAAATGGCACGGTGCAATTGTCCAAACCTACACCGAACTGTATTAAAGGGTCACAGCCAAGAGGGAGTTTGTTACTCAAGACAGACTTGAGTTCTGAACTGTGCAGTAGTATTGACCCAACTGTTATAGCAGATGTACAATCTGCAAAATGCTCTTCCTGGAGGAGGTCAAGGAGGTGAACAGATATGGAAACTCCGTATTTTAAGTTTCATTGTATCTGTAAGCTTCAAGTTACTCTAACATCATTTAAAACTTGCAAATGCATAAAACTTTTAAAACTTCAACGTATCAGCATATACAGACTACAGAGTAATTACATTCGGTCAGGAGGACAGGCCAAAGACAGTAGTTATTCTGTGACTCAATATATTTAGAAATTTATCTAAACCATTCTGCCGTATCTGAAGTACATTAGGAGTGGGGTTTTAAGTGGATAGGACAGTATGTGTCTTAAAGTATGGGATAGAATGTTTGTACAGTCATGGTGTGTTCTACAGGTATAAACAGATAGATAGATAGATAGATAGATAGATAGATAGATAGATTTTTAAAAGATGTTTCTATTAAAGTATAATTGGCCAAAAATCAACTGAACATAACTAAATTTGTACATTTATACTTTAATAGAAACGTCTTTAAGATTAATATTATCTTGATTCTACGTTTAAGGTGAGCTGACTTTTATCTGTGAGATAAACATTTGACACAGTATACACTTATCTATATCTGTAAGAACGTGGTTTGTCCACTCTTTATATTTGTGTGAAAAATATAAGTTTGTTGGATTTTCAATATTTTCCCATTTTCTATTCTGTATACTTTCTAGACATGACCATCAAGAACTGCACAAAGAAAAGGTATTATTAAAAAAATTTAATATGATCATTGACAGAAAAGGTATCAGAAGTTCATTTTCACTAAAATGAAATGAGCCAGGGTAGAATTGCCGTTTTTAGTGGGAGATACATGTGTCTCCCTGGGCAAAGTGGATTAGCAGGGATGTTGAATTCACGGGCCCTGGGTAATTAAGGCTGCGCTTATCATACTAACATAATTCTAGTTAATCAGTTATGTCAGTTCCCACATATTTTTTATGGTATCAAAAAGACTTACATATTTCACAGAAAGCATGCAGGTAAAGTAATAATTTATAAACCATTCAGTTCCCTAGAGGGCTTGCTTTTTCTCCAATCTTTTTTTTTTTTTTTGAATAAAAGAGCAAACAGATTATAAAAGAGAAGAGGATAGAACCTCACGAGCTCACTCATGTAGCACTGAGTGTCTTAGAGTTTTCCCTGGTCCGTAACACCTGATAAGAGATACCACGCTGTAAAATACTTCCATGGATACTTAAAAGGTTCGGGGAACTGGGTGAACACATCACTTCTCAGTCCTATGTGGGTACAGAGGATGTAACTCTCAATCCTTACACTTACATGACTAGCATTTTTCCATCTTTCTGTTCTTCATGTTGAACTTTCTGATACATTTAGGAATAGGCTGGAAGGAAAATAATAAATACCCTGTTTGAATACCCATCTTTTTAAACTTAACGTATCAGATGATTCTGATTCTCAGAACATTCACAGTGTTTGACAAAAAATGTTACAGTTTAAAGACAGCATCAATTGGTTCAAAATAAATATCCACTGTCTTCCATACCATGTTAATAAGAAGGGTGTGTGGGAGCTTTTATGAAGAAAAGAAGGGGGGGGGATTGATGTGGTTTTATCACAATCTCAAAAATAAAAGAAATAATTAAAAAAATAACCACTGGAGAAAGAGATAAGCTTCTATAAGCTGCAGTATTGTGGATACAGAGGTGAGTGGACTGGAACGTACAGACTTCCTCAGAAGCTTGCACAGTACAAAAGAAAATTGTTTCAAACAAGGCATTACATTGTAAAGGTATAACTGTTCGTTAAAGCAGAGGTCAGGGCAATGGCACAACTGGGAAAGCACTTGCTGTGCAAGCAAGAGGACCTGAGTTCAGATCCCCAGCACCTACGTAAATGCTTAGAGATGCTGTGTATGCCAGCAACCCCAGCAGTGGAGACACAGAGATAGAAGTGAATCCACTCAGGCAGTTTGTTCAAATCAGTGGGCTCCTGCCTCAGGGAGAGACCCTGCCACAAAATCAAGACACTAAGTAATTTTAAAAGATACCTTGCAGTGAATACTAGCCTCCACATGTACACACAAATGAACAAATAAATAGACACAGAGACACACAGACACAGACACAGACACACACACACACACACACACACGCATGCACAGGCTCGCACTCACAAGAGACTGATTATATTTAAGAAATAGAAACTTAGTCCTTGTATAAAGAACAGTTTATATGAAGCTGAACACATAATATGCGTTTTTGTTCCATAAACACACCAAAACCCATACAACTGTGATGGAGATAAGCCCAGGGAGGTGCCTTCTCGAACACTCGAAACTTAAAGGCACCTAAAACTCAGTTCCTCTAGAAAACATTTAGTGCAAAGTAAATATTAATGCAAACGTTCACTGAATGATATTTAGTTCTATGAAGTCACTGGACTTGCCATTCCAACCCCACCCTTAATTCCTCTGCATGATCCTCTGTCCTCTCCCTTAGGATTTCACCTCTCAATACGATTCCATCGAAACTATCTCAAGACATCAGACCTTTCATTTTTAAATTCCCTGTACACCTGTGATCTGTTTAAAGATGCACACTACTGGGTGGGTAGAGCGACCTTTCTTCTCTGAAGTCTAGCCATACAACTCTTGCTGTGTGCACCGTGCTCTGTTCCATCCAAAGACATTGGTACCTGCAACTCCTCAGACTGAGAGAGCATCCACACCTACCATTACCTAGTTAACTCCACTTTCTCTCTGGATTGATACAAGTACCACATATTGAAGAGACCTTTGATATGAGCAGAATACACGTGGCATGGTGATATCTTCCTGTACCTCACTGATTCACATCTGGTCCACTTACTGGGCAAGAGGAACAGATGTATGAGAGAACTGGACTGTGCCAAGCACTTCTTCGCCCCCACCCCATTACCTAGCTGAAAATGGGTACATAGCCGATTTTTCAATACATTATTTGTTGAGCAAATAAATAAATCAAGGGAAAATAATAAATGCTTTGAATTGCTTGCAACTTTTTAAAAGTCAGTTACGTATAGACAAAATAGAGTAAAGAAATATGTAAGCAAAATAAGTGTTATATTCGTGATGCTACTGAATTGTTTTAGAAAAATCCTTTCGATAAGTCAGTAAATGGTCTGACTCCTAGTGGCCTTCATGAATAGTGGTGGATGTGTGTAGTACAGAAGCAACCTGACTGTACCGCATGTCTCTCACATAGATGGACTCATCAGGAGTCATTTGTTAATTAGAGGGGTCCACAG
>NW_021604786.1:855651-874244 GCF_004785775.1 Grammomys surdaster
GAGAGAGGGAGGGAGAGAGAGAGGGAGAGAGAGGAAGTGAGAGGGAGAAGGAGAGAGGGAGAGGGAGAGAGGGAGAGGGAGAGAGGGAGAGAGAGAGGGAGAGAGAGAGAGGGAGAGAGAGAAAGTGAGAGGGAAGGAGGGAGGGAGAGAGAGAGACAGAGAGACAGAGACAGAGAGACAGACAGAGAGACAGAGAGACAGAGAGACAGAGAGAGAGAGTGAGTTGAAGCCACTGTGGGTTTTCTTGAGGAAACATACATGTTTTCATCTCTGTTAAGCTCCCATGTCTGGCAGTCACTCATTGCTTCAAGATGGTCTAAGCCTCTTTGAGTGACAGGAAAGACTAGACCCCAAAGTTGGATAAAGTAGATCACTAAGTGTTCCATGGACGTCAACACAAAGGAGACATTTATCAGAAGATGCACATCTGTGTTTCTGGAAGCGTCAAGGATCTCAGAAGAGCTTCCACTACGGCATGTTTTATTATACGGTAAATGTAGACAACAGTGGCTGTATTTACCGCCTGTTATGCTCCAGAAATTGTGCTAAGCTTTTTCCTTTTGAGGATTATCTTAATCCACACAGTAAGTCCTGTAGGAACGAACGACAATTATTTCCTTTAATTCATAGGTTGTGAAAACGATACACTCAGAGATGAAGGGTTTGCTCCAGTGATTGAGCAACAGGAAGACCCGTAGATGGGAAATAAAATACAACTGTAGTTTCTTAAAGGGAACTTGGGAAATATAAGCATCTCGGTTCTATTTTTAATCAAGAAAAACATAAATATCCAAAGATATGTTCCCCTTAAAGCTGGAATCAGCTTTAATAAAATTGGAAAAGATATGAACATTAATGTTTAACTTCTATATCTATGTTGATAGCAAAATAGAAGAACAGAGGTGATTAGCCACAGTTGGCAAAGGGTGGTTCTACATAGAAGCTAACTAGTGAGACAAATTATAAACATCAATACAATTTCACATCACATATGCGTAAAGAGTTTGGGAGATTTCCCACTGTCTTAATTACATTAAGACTGACCCTCCTGCAACATTTGGATTAAAGCTATGAAAGTTCTTGGGCACATGATGTTTTAATATGAACACTGCCAGTTTGTGCCACTTTAGGATACGTTTACATAATACCTCACTGTATTTATATTATTTTATTTTTTTTTTAAAAAAAGTTAGACAGTATGCCATGAATAGAGAATGTGGATTTAAAGGATAATTGTGATACTATCGCATCTGGCAGAATAATAGTAGTGGTTCACTTCTGGAGTTTCTGTCTGAGCATACAACCATGGGTTCTGGGCCAGATTTGTAGTTTCAGACATGTTTCCTCTTCTGGAGCAGGCCAATATGAAAGTAGTCAGTTACCCTGAGAAACCATTTTCCTGGGCACTGATCTGTAAATTTCTTCCCAATGGCCTAGATTCCAAAGTATTGGTTCTAGTACACACCATGATCAAAAGCAGCCTGTGGTGGGAAATATTTATTTGGCTTACATTTAACTTGTCATGGTCTATCATTGAAGTACCTCAAGCAATGAACCTGGAGGCAGGAACTGAAGAGGAGACGGTGGAAGAATGCTGCTCCGTGGCTTGCCCAGCCCATCTGCTTTTTAAAATCTGCCCCCCCATATCACCTGTCAAGGCACCACCCTCAGTGGTCTGTACCCTACTACTGGACAATATGACGGAGACATTCTCCCAGTTAACATTATCTTTTCCAACATGGCCCTTGTTTGTATCATGGTGAAAAAAATCTAATGAGCACTGTGGTAGTTTGAATATGCTTTGCCCTATTCAAGGGACACTATTAGGAAGTGTAGCCTTGTTGACATAGGCATGCCCTTCTTGGTGGAAGTGTGTCACTGTGGGCATGGGAATTGAGACTTTCCTCCTAGCTTCCTGAAAGGCAGTTTTCTCTTAGCTGTCTTCAGAACAAGAGACAGAACACTCAGCTTCCAGCACCATGCCTGCCTAGATGCTGCAATGCTTCCTGCCTTGATGATAATGGACTAAACCTCTGTACCTGTAATCCAGCCTCAATTAAATGCTGTCCTTATAAGAGGTGCCTTGGTCAGGCTGTCTCTTTATAGCAATGGAAACCCTAAGACAAGACAGTATCAAAAGTTTCTATGGGAGCTGCTGAGGCAAAGTGTTTGGAAGCTATGAACCTTGTGAAGTACAATAATGCCATGAGTAGCAAGACATATGCACACAAGGGTACCAAGGACATAAATGTTATATCCTGTCATCGAAGTATGTGATGTCTACAACACTGGGTCTTAACATCGATATTTGGGGGAAAAGGAGTAACACAAAGCAATACCAATAGGATGTATTGTTTTGGGAGAGGGTCTTCAGAGTATCCAACAACTCTAGAAGTATTCTGTGCCTGGCTCTGGGCTCTTTATTTGACAACTCATGACTTCTAGAAGGAACATTATTCTCTGACCTCATCAAAGATATTTCTTTGTAGAGTTGAGGCTGACTCATAACCACTCAAAGTTGCAGAGTAAGTACTCAATGCTTAGTCACAAACGGTACAGTCACCTTATAGATCTCCCCATGAGGCTCAGCGACCAGCTCAGAAAAGGAAGAACAAAGACTATGAGAACAGAAGCCAGAGGGGATCAGAGTGAAACATGGTCTTACAGACACCGAGATCTGGAACTGTGGTGTGCTTGCGACAGCTATGGTTACACAAGATCAAGTCAGTCAACTTTCCAGCATGACAAAGAAAGGAGGTCAGGTGCACACCAACTGTAGGAACTATTGACAGCTGATGATACTTCAGGAAGAAAGAGTGGGTTTTGTTTAAAGATGAGATCAGATGGACAATGCTTCAGTGGATAGCCTCATACCTGTGAGTGTAGGAGCAAGGCAAACCAGATTAGTTGAGGTATTCAAACAAAACGATACCACAAGAAGTTAGGTGGGTGATATAGATCTGGGAAGAGTTAGGGAGAATAGAATAGTATGAATACGATCAAAGTATTGGATTGTACAACTTTCTCCAAAACATAGAAACATTGCATTAAAATAAGATCAAATTTCAAAGAGTTAGCAAGAAAACTTTCACTTTCTCTTTCATGACACTCCTACCACTTCGATGATCTTTGCTATTATGTTGGGGGCAATTTTTTTTTTTGGTGACACATTAATTTCAAACATTATGAAGTAACTGAAGAATCTGTGGAAGAGATTAATATAAGAGATAATGAAGTAGAGGTTTCACATCAGAATGAGAATGTGGCTGCGGGCTGTTAAAGCTCTCAGATAATACTCTTAGTGACATCATCCTGCCTGTTGATGTGTATGGAAGACCCCAAATGATGGTATGGGTATAGAAAAATGTTTGCCAGTATTTTGCTGGATGGAATATGAGTTCTGTCAGCTGCAGAGAGTCCAGTACTCCCCAGGCATGCCACACCTCCTGGTGTTCTTCTGCTTTCTGACCCTCATTCCGGGGACCTGATTTCTGGTAACACTGGAGCTCATCACAGGGCTTTACTCTGTCTCCTCAGCCTTGTTAATGAAATCCAGTGTCATATGATTATTCAACCTTCCTGAATCTTTCCATACTTATCACTTGCTATTTTGCGATTGAAAAACATGTTTCCATACTGATCAGATTATGATACACTTTATATTTAGGAACGTAATTTCTTTGTCTAAATACTAGTTGGAAAAATAGTGGCACTGCTGTGGCTAAGGGTAATCATGCAGATCAGCCTGGTGTTCTCTCCTAAATCTCGCTCCCAGCTGTGAATCCTACTGCGAAAATCTTTTACAGGAGAAGTTGATCCCTGAGCATGAAGAAAGAATGGAAAAGGTCAGCTGCAACTGCTCTGTCTAAAACTCGAATTCAATACCTCCCAAAAAGCAGAAAATATTGGTATTTACAGGGCTATTGGCAGGGGACCCCTTGCTCAGCTGTAATCGGTTTTAAGCTACTTTTATACATGATTTATTTTCTCAGCTTCTACCCTGCAATCGTCAACCACAAATGCTGTTTGCTATATTCTATACCCCCGAAACCTTCTAAAGTGGCCGCCAATTACCATTTAAATGTATCAGTACTTTGCAAAAGCAAGAGCAATTTTCTTCTTCAGGTGCTTACTCAGAATGAAAGCGTTGCTTGGCAAAGAACAAATGAGCAAAGAAAGGAATATGTAAACATAGGAATGAATGTTAACTTTTTCAGATCGAATAAATGGTTAAAATGTTTCCAGATTGACAAAGACCTTCATAACTACGATAAGTGACCATTCAAAGTCAAATGGGTAGACCTAGTGTTTTGTTCCTTGGAAACCTTGGAATTTGGATAATGCATTTATTTCTATTATTGAAAAAAATATTATTGAAAATAATGAATTTATTTCTATTATTATTGTATTCAGCAGTTATCTGAATTCATACATAATATTTGCAAATAATGATGCCATTTTAAACTAACTCAAGGATTTGAGTTATTTAAATAAGATTTTGTTGGCTTTTTCCTTCCTATTCAAGTAGATATTTGTGGCATATGTAATGACTATGAAGTGGGTATGGAGTCCTAGTCAGAGAATCCACAGTAATGGTTCAAAGATTTAGTTACATACAATTCTGCTTGAACTCCGGTGTATTTATGAGAAGGGAGAGCCCTGCTGAGGTTTCACACAATGGGAAACATGACAATGTATGTTCATAGAATTTGAGCACTCACAGGAAGATAGCTTTTCAGTCCATCTCATTTTTCCTTAACAGATTTTAGTCTTAGCATCCATTGTTGGAGGTATTGCTAGAGACAGGCCGAAGTCTGCCAGGAGGCAAGTTATCTGTAAAGTTTAACATCCTACTGAAACTTCATAGCCACATTGCTTATGAATGCAGTGTGCCAGCTTCTAATGCGCGGTGAGAACTGAAACTTGATGCTCCGGTCTCCGAACCACACCCCTTTACTGATGCCAGGATTAAGTGAGTTGGGGCAGGGATGCATTGAATCTCTCAGATGGTATTCCCCAAAATGATCCCGGCTGGTGCCTCCCTCCCGCTACATGCAAATTTAATGTATTTGAAGATAGAATTATACATGTAACTGATAAAAATGTGGTTGTCATAGATTTCATGGTTCCAGCAGCTGAAACTGTGTAGGAAATAAATGGAGATTAGAATTCTAATTCACGGGGCTAATCAGTTTTGTGACTGAAGCTTGGAGACAGAAGTTTCAGAGGGCAGGGTGCAGATAGAGCTCCAGGAAGAACCATGCTTTCCTTGTCAGGGCCTGCAGGGGGCGCCTGCTCCAACCCATACTTTGACTTCTAGTTTTGATGTCTAAAGATTACATAGAAAATAATTCTGTTGTTTTATGGCACATCCTTTTGTATTGTGGATTTCTCACATGCCTCAAGAACTAACAAATGGATAGAATACTCGCCCACACTGAGAATATCATTTGATGTTTAAAAAATAAATGCACACCATGTTAACTGTGGCTGTCGTGTAGCTTATCTGCAGATAGTTTTCAACTTACATGAGCGTAACTTTTTTTTGTATTTTTTTTTGTAAAGAATAGAGTTTATTTAGGGCATTGGGAGCAGAGTTGAGGGGGCAGGAGAGAGAGAGAGAGAGAGAGAGGGAGAGAGAGAGAGAGAGAGAGAGAGAGAGAGAGAGAGAGAGAGAACACTAGTAGAGGAGTAGAGAGGCCAGTCATGAACATGTGGAGAGAAAGGAGGAGCAGAATGGGGAGAGAAAGGACAGCGGGAGAAGAGGAAAAGAGAGAAAGAGCAAGAGAAGAAAAGAGAAGACGACACGAGCATATTATTAAATTGATACTTACACTGTGTATAATCTAGCCTTACGTGGAGCCGGTACACCCAACATTGCCCTCCTTCCTGGCTCTAAGCCCAATTTAATTTGGGACTTTATTATGCTATGAATGTTTTTGTCTCTTAGTTTTATTTCAAAGCCCTAAAACCCAGTGTGGCGGTATTAGAAGGTAGGGCTTCGGAGGTAATCATTTTCAAATGAACTCTTTCGGAGTGGTCTCGCCAACACGATAGCAGGAGACCATGTTTCTCTTCACAAGATTTAGAAGCCATAGACGGACTCATACCTAGAATGAAGTCTATTAGCACCTTGGCTTTCGACTCCGCAGCTTTGAGAACTATAATAAATAAATAAATTTGAATGACCTAGTATATAAATGATATTTCATCACACAAGGCCCAGATGACTAATGCAGTTCTGAAAAGGGAGAAGCTAGAAATCTACAACTACCACAGGTTGGAAGATCACATCCAAACATCATTTAGGTATTTCTATCTTCTCCGTTTACCTAACTAAATTAAAGAAGTGTGTGTGTGTGTGTGTGTGTGTGTGTGTGTGTGTGTTAACCAAGCTTTCTAAATGAGCACATTCTCCCCGAAGAAGTAATTAATTACTCATGAATGTTAATTATGTTCGGCAGGGTAATTTACACCCAGGATTGCATTGCATAAGAGATCTGAAGTTGATAGATCATCTTCCACTGGGAAGGCCACCTGTGCTAACTGAATCAGTCTTGGAGATAGATCCCAAGGCTGAGGGATACAAGGTCGTGTTGCGTTCCATACGTAAGACTAGAGCTTACAGTCAGTCCTACATGCTGAGGTGAGCCTTACTGCAGAGTAAGGTCTAGCCTGTGTCATTCTAACCTGATTTTTGAGACTGTTTTTTAAAATTTTGGCCTGAATTTATGCCCCCTTAAACTTTATTCAATAATTTCTATAATGACGACTTCATGCAGTCATCAACTTTCCCCATTAAATAAAATTTTGTTAGCTTCTTTTTCTATTCAAGTAGATATTTGTAGCTCAAGTAACAACTGAAAAGAGAGTACACAATAATAGTTCAAAGTACTCACATTTTCATTTAACTCCAGATATGATATAATTCTGCCTGGACTTCAGGATGTTTATGAGAAGGGAGAGCCCTGCTGAGGTTTCACACAATGGGAAACATGACAATGTATGTTCACAGAATTTGAGCACTCACAGGAAGATAGCTCTTCAGTCCATCTCATTTTTCCTTAACGGATTTTAGTCTTAGCGTCACCCACTGTAGGAGATATTGCTAGAGACAGGCCTAAGCCTGCCAGGAGGCGAGTAAGCTGTAATGTTCAACATCCTACCAAAATTGTAAATTTGCATTGTTTATGAATGCAGTGTGCCAGCTTAGAGATCTGAAACTTGACACCCATGTCTCCAAACCGCACCCTTTTACTGATACCAGGGTGAAGTGACTTGAGGCAGGCATGCTTAGTATCTGTCAGACATGGAGTTTTCCAATTCATGGTTAAATTAGATGAAACTTACTAACTAGTAGAGTGGTAGGACTGGCTATGCCGTGAAGTCACTCAAGCCTTGATGCTCTTTAGATGCTTACGGAAACACTTACCGGTAAGCATCATCTTACTGTTACTCTGTCTTTTCAAGGAAGAAAAGGTTGAGGTAGTCCTGGTGATGATATCTTTTGAAGATGTCTGGGAAGGTACAACCTATCTCTCCTGCACTCTTTATGATCAAGATTGTGACCAAGTTGCTGCTACCGAGCAGGTTACACACGGGTGAAGCTGACAGTATTAGGAAGTCATGACTGATTTAAGTAAAGCAGAACAGAGCAAAGCCGGCTCACTCATGACATCATTCACTGCTCAAATCAAGCCTGTTACAGCAACAGCAAAACTGAATTCTTCTCAATGGCTAGACCATAATATTCTGTTCCATGTATTTACCATACTTTGAGAAGTCTGGCTTTTATTTTCTTCCCTGTAGTCCTCTAAATGATAGATATTTCTTGTCTAAGACCTCAATACATTTAATTTTCTAAACTGAACATAGAATTTAGAAATAACTGTCGCTTCCTTTTCAGCAAGAAGCCAAGTGTCCTAGTCACACAAACTGCATTAAGTAGTTCATATACTTAGTCATAATATAGTCATATTAGGGAGAAATATGACTTTAATCAATTTAATATGAAAAGATGGCCATGATTTTCTACTCATTAAGAGAACAGATTAATTAATTACTAAACAAATGGTTTTTTGCTCCAAAAGATACTTAAATTTACCATGTTGAAAAATACATTACTTCGAAAGAGACCTGGGCCACAACCTTTCCAGTGTTATTTAATAAATATGTAGTTTTAAGCAAGCTAAGTAAAATAATGAGACTTTAATTTAAAATGAAGGCTGACATTACTGAAATGATATTTACATGTAATGCCATTAATCATTCATCAATAACTTACCCAACTAGCCAGGGCTACACAGAGAAACCCTGTCTCAAAAAAACCAAATAAATAAATAAATAAATAAAAATAAAAAAAAATAAAAAAACCTTACCCAACATTAAATTTATGGTAAGCGTTAAAAGAAATACTTAATCTTAAACCACAAGGACTTTTGTTAGAAAATATGCAAATATAAGTTATCATTCATATTTTAATAAATATAAATAGTGAATTATAGACTCAATAAAGAACATTAGAAGTAAGCTGCCATGACTAAATTTATAGGTGTTAAGATCTATAAATCTTAAGTGTTAGTGATTAACTTTATATGTGTATACAAGTCTTCAACCTTCCCAGAGCAGGTCAAAAAATGAAGCTGCCCACATGTGGAGACAGGAAACACTTTCTCCTGCCTCTTGGTGTTCTCCCAAACTCCACCCCAGTTAATAAGCATCCTGTAACAAAACTATTCAAATTTCTATAATCCTGGTGTCTTCCTTTTCTATCCTACTTCTGAACAAAATTTAACTTGTGGTTCTATAGTGCTTAGATTTTTGTGGCTGAAAGTTTGCTCAGGATAATTTCAAGATCTATCTATCTATCTATGTATCTATCTATCCTTCTGTTCTTTCTCTCCCTACCTATCTATCTACATGTTTTTATGTATTTTGATTTTATTTTATCTTTTTCATGGTGATGAGAATTAAACTTAGGGACTTACACTTATGCATACACACCTTATCAATGAGATATATCCATAGTTCCTGTCTATGTTTATATACTTACAATAGGTATAAGTTGGGGAAAACTCCAAGACCTGATCTCATTCTAGAAGAAACCTAGTGTTTGTGATGGTCCCTGACCATCTGGTCCCATAACTTATACAGTAAACCTAGCAGTCCCCTATGGAATATTCTCACACATCACTGCTTTCCACTGAGAGGCTTGCTTTTCCTGCAGGTGATCTTGATGTTGCTAAATGCAGAGAGAGCCCTGAACACTAATTGCACATCCCCAATTCATCATTGCAGCATGATTGACAGGAGTTAAAAGGATACTGGATGACTTTAATTACCGGGTCAATACTCAGCCCCACCCACATTAAATAATTCCTGCTTAAAGAACACATGACATATTTGCATTCATGTTATCATCAACTACTAAAGCTACATGGCACATCTCTGGGATCATTCCATTATGATGGAAGAAAAGCTACACATACACAATTAGATTTACCTGCCCAGTACTTAATACATGCACACAGGAGACCTGTGTCTGGATCTTTGAAAGTTTTAAAAAGGAATCCATTGGTCTAAGCTCTGGACAGCACTTACGTCAACCACTTAAGTTACCTAGCAAGTAAAACAGAATTTCCAGATGTATACCTGCCTTCTCCGTGGAGGTTTCTGCAGATGCCTGTCAAACAGCAGGACTGAAGCCAGTCTCGCAGCCTGTCTCCAAACTCAACACTCGGTTGTCTCGAGCATGCTAATAACAGGTGTTACTTGGGAGCCTGATGAGTCATTAGTACAGTCCATCAGACGCCCACAGGCAGCCTGCCAAGCTCTCGGCTGTGGCTAACAATCCTGCTGATGTAATGAAAGAAGGGAACGATGGTTTTCAGCAGGCTTTTATTGATGCTAAAGTTCAAAACGCAGAGACTCTTTCATTTATCACTAAAACCGAAAGAGGGTACACCACAGATCATATGGCCCCATACCTGAATGTTTGAGCACGTATATTCAAGGTGGAAAAGGAACCAGAGAACTAACTGCAAAGGGCTCGAGCTCTCTGGGAGAGGGTATGTTACTGAACCATTCCCTGTCTTTTAGTGTCCTGATAAGAGTACAAATGGTTCCTCACAGTTAAAACTCCTCTGTCTCTTTGTAATCCACGTTCTTGGTGTTATCGTGTCAGTTATAGAAGGAACATTTAAGGTGATTTATGCAAATGTTAATGAAAATGAAACAAACATAATGTTTAACATAGGTGATTGTATATTTGTCAAATTAATTTTGAGTGAGAAGATTTACTCAGTTAGAGACACAGCGAGATAGAGTCTACTATGTATTAAATGTTAAGATAGACATTTACTTCTGACCATTTCAGATACTAACGTGAATTTCCTTTTCTGTTTTGGGGACTTATTTTCCTCTGATACTGGGATACAGGAGCAAGTCACAATGGATGGTAGAGCTCTGTTCTTACTTTTGAGAGATCATCAGGTTTTCATAGTGAATGCCACAGACTTTGCAGCTCTACATAAACTTAGACCCACTTGGCAAGACAGATCCCCAGTGGCTCCCAACAGATTGGCCTGTCGGCATGTTTGCGGAACATTTTCTTGAGTACTGATTGATATGGGAGGACCCAGACCACTGTGTCAGCAGCAGCCAGGGGCAAATGGTCCTGGGCTGTATAAGAAAACAGGCTGAGCAAGATATAGGCAGTAAGCTGGTATGCAGCATTCCTCCTTGGCCTCTGCTTACACTTCTGCCTCCAGCTTCCTGCCTTGTCTTCCATGGTTGACAGACTGTAGCCTGCAAGCTTTTATCTTCCATGTTTTATTTTATGTAGACTGTAGCCCGTGAGCTTTTATCACAGCAACAATGAAACCTAATTGGAACAATGCAGTAAAATGCTGATAGGGAGGGACTGGAGATATGACTGGATGATAGAGCATTTGCCTAAAATACAGGAAGCCCTAAATTTTGTCCCTAGCATGGTGACAGGCCCTGTAGTGTAGGACTATAATTTCAGCACTTGGGAAGTTTGACGAGAATGACAGGAAGTTCAAGGTGATCCTCGGGTACTTAGTTCATGGGCTAGTTGAGACACATGAGAATCTGCTTCTTAGATAGATGATAGATAGATAGATAGATAGATAGATAGATAGATAGACAGATAGATAGATATAGATGCTAGATAGATAGTTTCAAAGAAAGAAAAGATTGGGTGTAAAAATAATAAACAAAGATAAAAGTGTGGGCCATTTATCATGTGCCCAGTGCGCTGAGAAGCACTCCACAGACTTCTGAAGCTCTGTGACAATTTTAGTTAGCAATGCTGTCACTACTCTCCAGAATTCTGACTTAAGGATGCAAACCAGCCTGTACAGAAGAACTATATTAGTACAGGGCATGCAACCCAGTAGCTCTGCCCTCAGAACAGAAGTTACTAACACTGTGAGCTTGACCCCTTTGCATGAAAAGGCCCCTGAGAGAAAATGGCATATTCATCAGACAATATTCCATCTCCTGACCCCGACAGCTTACATTACTTATTAAATAAAAAAGTAGACACATAAGTAGAAAAAAATGTATGTAAAAAGCAGTAGAAAAGAAGCAGATGCCAACCTCAGGTCAGAGAATTCAGTTTAAGAGCCCCGGGTTTCAGAAAAAAACACTCTTATAGTGGACAAGAAGGACAGAAAGAAAATGTAACCTCAGAAAAGAAAAAAAATGTTGAGAAGCACCAATGACCTTGAAAAATACAAGAATCTTACAGAAAGGACACCGTGTTTGTTTCAGCTTCTGTGAAACAAATTGTTCGTTCTACCTTAAGCCCAAGGGATAAGAGACAATCACAGCTGCTTTAAAGTCCTTATTGTGTTCAGGAAGAGAGGATGGGGCTGTAGTGAGCAAACAGAAAAGGAATGGGTTGTGCCTTTTAAAATGCTAATATTTGCATCTGCAAGCGTCTTATTAAACATTATTTACCTCTTAATAACTACAGTTTCCCAGACTAAACTGAAGAAAAATTAGTTTAGTGTGGCAAAACCAACCAGGGCCTAATCTGAATAATCAGATATTTCCGTAAACACAAAGCCGTTTGTGCACAGCAGTGTTCTGTAATGAATGAGAGACCACTTATTTCCCAGGCTTAGCTTCACTGTTGCAAAATACTGAAACATTGTGTCGGGTTGGCGAAGCACTTTGCATGGGGAAGAAAATCCAACACTAGACAGAAGACAGAAGGAAAAGAAGTTCACACGAAGGAGAAAGGGACACAATGTAGAAAGGACCTGCACACATTGTCACAAACACTCCTTGGTGATGTTATAGAGAAAATTCAAGCAATATGTTCGAAATGGTTGTGGACAGTCGAGTGGTACAGATGACAACACTCGTGCTTAAATATCATGGCTTCCTAAGGTAATCAAATTCCTTACCAGTTACAAAAGTGAAACTTTTCACATCAACTTCTTAACTCCAGAAGGGAGTAAAGAACACTCATTAAAAGTCTACACAAAAATCCAGCCAGGCTGCTATCTTGACTTCACCAAACAGTGTCTGCCCTGTCATGATGCTGCTGGTGTGTGTAATTCACAGCACGGTGCAGCTAACGTTTTCCAACTCTAGTTTGCTTCCCTGATGTTTCTTAGTTTCCTGCTGTAATTGCAACCTACACACTCTTCCAGATGCAAACAAATCTCCTTGGATCGAGGACTTTCTTTTCTCTCTACTTTCAGCAAAGATATTCTTTCTAGAAGAGCAAAGCCAAATCGTCCTGAAATAAGCCATCTAAACTCATTCACAGTTGGGAAAACAATATGCATCAATAAAGGAAGAACAAAAATAATAAACAACTACCTCAAACTCATATCTGACGAATTATATAAAATCACTGACCTCTCACCGCTGCCTATTGCTTCAAGGAAGTGGGATCAGTCGACATGATTTGGTTATTTTAATAATTATAGTAAATTGATCGATAGGCAAATATTATTTATATACTTTAATATGTAAGTTAGCTATGCTATAATCAAATCATTTCATCTTTAGTTCCAAATGACAGTGAGGTTAGTTTGTTTGTACATTTTATTTTCACTAGTAGATTTTTCATAAATGCATTACCACCTAAACCTGAACAGAACTTTGAAATTTAAAGTACCGTTGGTCAACTCAGGGATTATGCTTGATAGTATATGCTATCATTTTAAAATATCATTATTGTAGAAAGCTTTCAGAGGAGTTTTATCTGAACATATTATGCATTACATTATAAAGGTAAAAATGAGCCAAGAACATACATTTAGTCTTTAGAAAATACCAATAACCCATTAAACACTTTTGATATTTTTGTTCTATGCAGTTTTCATGATTATTGTGTGGCTATAGTTATTCTTGTTTTTGTTGTGGAATATGAGTGAATATTGTGAAGTTAACAGGATTTAGAAATCACCAATCTTCTGGGCATGTATTTCGGAGAGTTTCTAGACGAAGTTAACTGAGATGGAAAGACCCACCCTAATTTTGAGCAGCAGTATCTTACAGCCTGAGTTCCAGGGAAGAAGAAGAAGATGGCAAGCTGAAGACCAGCGTCCACAGCTCTTCATTTATAGACTTTATTCAATACCTTGTGTTTGTTACTCTTCGTCACCCCCACCAGGATGGAAAGTACCTTCAAATTGTGAACACAAATAAACTCCGTCTTAATTGCATCCTGACAGGTTTGTGGTTATAGAAATAAGAAAAGTAATTAATACACTGAACCCTTCACAAGATTAAACAAAACTTCCACAGTCAATGATTAATAAGTTGTGGGCTTCTCCATATTTATGAGATAATTGGTGTTTCAGTTTGGTCAGCTGTGACACATTAGCACAGACCTGTCAAGTTAAAAAAAAAAACAAATAACTATTCCTTCAAGTTCTGCATACTGTATAACTGAGGTCCAAGTGCCCTCGTATCACCTGTCAGAGGAGAGTCTGCTTCTAAGTTTGGTGATCACCATGACTTCCTTTGTACTCTTGTAGAAGAGTAATGAAAATCCATGTCCTCCTTCCCTGTTGTCTTGATATATAGAAGTTAAGTATCCTTGTGAGGACTTCATCTTCATGTCTGCCGTCCCTGCAGAGGTCATCTCCCAGAACTACATCAGGGATAGAGGGTGTAGCAAATAAATTTTGTGAAGTCACAGCAATGGGCAGGATGGTTCTCACGCCCTCCTTTAGATCACATATTGTTTCCTTTCAACAGCTTCATTAATGGAAGCAGTCAGATGACACTCAAATGCCCAGTGGAGACTATCAGTGAGAGAGTTTGGGCAGAGTTTGTGAAGTCAGTCCTTTTGGCTAAAAATCTGAATGCTATCTCCCTTCCTCATGGATCAGTAGGCATAACATAGGAAAAATGGCCATCCTACCACAAGCAATCTACAGGCTCAATGAAATTCCCATAAAACTTCCAACACAATTTTTCACATGTTTTGAAAAGAACTATCTCAGCTTCATATGAAAAAACAAACAAACAAAACAACAAAGCAAACAGGGAAGCAAACAAACAGAAAACATGATAGCTAGCTAAAACAATCTCAAACAATAAAAGAACTGCTGTGTTCCACAATTCCTGATTTAAAGTTGTGCTACAGAGCAATAGTCATAAAAATACCATAGTATTAGTCTAAAAACAAACATATTGATTATTGGAATAGAATTAAAGACCCAGACATAAATCTACCCACTCTTGGACACTTGATGGTTCATAAAGAAATCAGAAATATACATTAAATAAAAGACAGCATCTTCAAGAGATGGTGCTTATCAAACCTTACGGCTGCATGTAGATAAATGCAAATAGATGCATACATTTTACCCTACACAAAACTCAACTCCAAATGCATCAAAAACATAAAAAAAAAGGATACACTAAATCTGATAAAAGAGAACATGGGGAATAGCTTTGAACTCATTGGTGCAAGAGACTTTCTCAATGGAACACCATTAGCACAAGAACTAAGAAAAAAAAATAAATGGGACCTCATGAAACTGAGAAGCTTCTGTGAAGCTAAGAACACTCATTTGGACAAAATGTTAGCCTTCAAAATGGAAAAAGAATTTTACCAATTCTACATCTTATAGAGGACTAGTATCCAACATATATAGAGAACTCAAGAAGCTAGGCATGAAAATACTAAATAATCCAATTTTAATGGACTACAGGTATAAATGGAAAATTCTCAAGAATCTGGATGATGGTAGATGTACATTATATAAATACTTATTCTACTGGTTACTTCTCTGCTCATTTGACAGAATTACCCTGACACCTGCAACTTAGAGAAGAAAAGAGTTTATTTTGGTTTATAATTCCAGAGGGATAGCTGTCATGCTATCATAGTAAGGACATCATGGCCGATGAAGCATCTGGCTAGTCTGGTAGGCAGAAAGCAGAAGGATTGCATATGCACACAGGAAGCAGAGATACGGAACAGGAGATTAAACCAAGCTATAAAAATCTCAATGCCCATCCCCAGGGATGTATCACTCAACCTTCTAAAAATTTCATATTGTTTCTAAGTAGTACCACCAACAGCAGACCAAGTATTCAAATACAGGAGCCTTTGGGGGGAGATTTCACACTCAAAGTACCACATTAATGTGTTATGATTTTAATTTAGGATGTGAACTACTCCTATGTTTTCAATTGTGGTTTTGATTTCTAAAGGGTTTAGAGACAGGAACTAAACTGAGTCCAGAGAAAGAAAACCTGAATGTGAACTACTCTCTTAAAAAGTCCATTCATCCCTATGTTCACTTGCAGGCATAGCTGTGAAGGAATTTAAGTGAACACATTCACCCTTGCAGTGTGGTTTTGCACATGTGTGTGCATGTTCGTGTGGTTACTGGGATTGCTATCGGGTTTCCATAGCACATTCAAATACGGAAATTTAGTATTGACATCTATATTGCATAAGGAACCAACAAGTCATGTAAATAACTTTGGCAGAAATGTTGAAAATAAGTTCAGAGAATTAGAAATATATTTAGAAAGAGAATGCCTGAGTGCCTTCCAGTTCTGAAACAGTAATTAAGGGAAGAAATTGCTTTTAGAGCTTGGAAGGATTTGAAGTATCACCATTAACGCCTGACTTGGATGTTTACTCCACTAACAAAATACATCCTGGAATGCAGAGGTCTCAAGGGTTCAATCACGGTTACAGCTTATTTGAAGGACAGGTTCAAGTCTTGAAATTGTTACTGTTTAGAAGTGTTTCAGTTCTCACTTGTGAGCAGCCTGAACTGAAAATCTTTCTTAGTAAAGCAGCTGAGTCATTGTGTAACTGAGATAAAGGTATTTCCATAACAGAATGACGATTTTGTTAAAAATTTAAAATTGATTGATGTCAAGTTTTATCTATCTATCCATCTATTCAATAAATTTATATATATGTATGTATGTATACATAATTACATATACTTAAATGTAATATATATATACATATATATGTATATATATAGTTGATTTTATTGTACTGATTCTCTCTTCCTTTAATTAATCTATCATTTCTCTTCATCATCAGTCATTTTTCTCACTCATTCATCTATCCTTGCATTCACTTTTCTATTGCCTTTAATTTTGACTGGACAGACTATTGGTTTGATTTGCGTTTATGTAGACCTGGTGAGGCTGAAAGTACAGGCAAATTTTTCTTCCCATGGAATCTGGCATCTGGTCAGCTTTGTGACTAAAACTCTCTATCTGAGGTTCTACTCTATGACCAGGCAGAGTTTTATAATCTTTGCTCTTAACCATTAGCTGACTTGTGATTTGGTTGTGATTCCCTGTTTTTCTTCACCTATAAAGTACTGTGAACAAAGACCTGACTTATTGAACATTGCATTGTCTAAATTTCTTCAAGTACTCAAAGAAAGGAACAGATAGCCATTGTGTTGGACCTTTCTCATAGAAACTTGTAATCCCATAAGGGATACAAATTCAGAGATGCTCATGTGACTGCCAGGGAGCCAGAATGCTGAGTGGTCATGTGACTTGCCTCCGACTTCCTCCTGAGCAAGTTCTGTCTTGGCCCTGTAGTCAGACCACCTAGCTGCTGGTGTCACATTATGTATATGGATTAGCTGCCACACTGTGACATAAACTAGAGAGGAAATAACTTCCTACTCATAGCTGCTCCTCAGATTTACAAACAGCAGGAAGCCTCCAGCTGTGAATGAAGCCCATCAATAATGCAGGTTGAGGGGTAAGTCCCAGCCACTCACATCTCAGAATTATGTCAAATACACTTGTCAGGCTTACTACCACGGCTTAATTATGGAAGCCACCAGGAACCCATGGCATTCATCTTGCACGAAGTCACATTCCAGAACACATCCATTCTTCTTCCTTTTAAATCGATAGTTCATCTTATAAACTATTATTTCAATGGTTATTCTGCCACGCGGCTTCATCAATCCTTTCTCTTCTCTCCTTTGTGATGGGAAGAGTCAATGTCACTGACCTCTGATTACTGAGTCATTTGATGTCTCTAAGAGTCATTTCATGAGGTCATTAGGAACACTTATTGCTGAAGAGATTATGGGACACGTTTGAATTATAAACTCCCAAATTTCCATTTTCTACAAATTAGTTCTTCTGCACAAATTAAGGCAGAGACGGTGCCTTTTGATTGATGTTAAGTTTTCCTAAGAATCTTCAGGACCTATCTCAGCAGTGATTCTGGTTTTTAAAACTAAATTTTGGAAATGTTGAACCTTTAAGTACTTTTGATATGAGCTTTCCTCTGAGAGTTATTCATTTGCCTTTATTAAAGCTAGACAAAATAAAATGATTTAGGAGTATACTCACTTTTAAAAATTTTTGTATGAATCAAGTTTATGAGAGTCTATAGCATTTGAGGTAGGTGATCCATATCTGCCCAAAACTGTAGATATGTATATTTATTTATTTTATCTCCTTCAGTACTCAAATAACTCAATGAGCACACAGTAAAGAATAGCAGAGCTGTAATATCTTGATATTTCTTCATGCCCACAATGAAGGGTCATTATAAATCAAGTCCTTTGCGATGTCAACTTCACCCAAAATATATGTTTAAATTTATTAAAATTTTGACTCCAGAATAAGTCAAATATATGTTTGTTTTCTTTAGGGATCACTGCTTTCTTAAGTCAATTCTCAGATGTTCACAAGAACAAGACCTTTAACATATCAGAAGTAGTAAGTACCAAGTAATAGAGGCAGATACTCATTGACTTTGACTACGTAATCAGAAGAATGAAATCCTAAAAAGAATTTTCTATTAGGAATCTTTACTATATAGCTCTACCCATCCATAGCATGTATCAGCAAGCTTTCCTGTAATGGACTAGGTGTGTGTGTGTCTGTGTGTGTGTCTGTGTGTGTGTGTCTGTGTGTGTGTCTGTGTGTGTGTCTGTGTGTGTGTGTCTGTGTGTTTGTGTGTGTCTGTGTGTCTCTCTGTGTGTATGTCTCTGTGTGTTTCTGTGTCTTATGTTTCTCTCTCTCTCTCTCTTTCTCTCTCTGTGTGTGTTCGTGTGTGTCTGTGTGTCTCTCTGTGTGTATGT
>NW_021604786.1:879244-891175 GCF_004785775.1 Grammomys surdaster
TGTGTGTGTGTGTGTGTGTGTGTGTGTGTGTGTTTATACTTTTTGGCCTATACAATACTTGGACAATTCAATTCATTATAACATAAGGGTAGTACTAAACTACATGTAAGTGAGTTGACACTAGAAGAAAGACATACAAATATATAAATAAAAAAATGAAAATCAAACAAAAGCGTGACTGTGTATACCTGCCACAAAGACTGCAGTTGAATTATCAAAACAATATCCAAGAAATAGGAAGAAAGGAAGATGTGTTTCTTTGAAACTTATAATGAAGTGACCAAACACTTTAAAATCTTAAAATGAAATATATAAAGCAAAAATAATTTAAAATTTTATAAGCCTAGTAGAGTTGTAAATTTCCTTTCTCGGAATAAGACTAGACACAGAGCAAAGTTACTTATTACTCAAGAAGCCAGGAATGGGGTCATTGGTTGGATGGTTGGCTTTAACTTTTAGTGGTCAAGCATTACTCAAACATTAACTAAGGCAAGCTTAAAGAAAATAAGCTTCATTAACCTCACAGAACAAGAGATTCACAGTGTATAAAAATCAGTGAGTTTCAAATAGGTAACACCATTTTGGAAGGATAAAATTAGAAGACCCATACTTCATAATCTCAAAATTTTCTCAAAGGCTACAGGAATCAAATAACTATTGACAAGATGACAGATAAAGAGTTGGATAGGATTTCCCAAGCTCCCTTGAATGTTTGTCTGTGGGTCTTTTTATCTGTTTCTATCAGTTGCTGGCTGAAGCCTCTCCGATGACAATTATGCTAGGCTCCTGTCTATGAGTATGGTAAGATATCATTAGGAATCTCTTTATTGATGTTTTTCTGGTTGGCTAGCCAATTTTGGTTCTACCCTAGGTGTTTAAGCTATCCAGTCTCTGGTTCCTGGTCGTCTATCCAGTGTGAGGTATGAGATCTCTCATGGGTCATGGGTCTCAAGTTGGAACAATCATTAACCAATGACTACAAGTTCTACGAGTTCTGCACCACCTTTATCCCAGCATATCTTGCAGGTAAGACATACCATAGATTGAAGGTTTTCTGAGTAGGTTGGTGTCCAGTCCTTCTATTGGAAGCCTTGCTTGGTCACAGAAGAAGGCTAGTTCAGTACATGTATCCCCCATTCCTAGGAGTTTTTGCTAGGGTCATCCTCTCAGATTCAAGGATACAACAAGAACATGTCTCACAGAATCAACTTACCAGGGCTCATAGAGACTCACAGAGACTGACAAAAGAGTCTGTATAGGTCTCACCTAGGTGTTCCCCACGTATGTTGTGGTTGTATAGCTTGGTGTTGTTTTGGGACTCCCAAAAGTGGGAATTGGAGCTGCTTGTGATACTTCTGTCTGCTTTTGAGACCCTTTTCCTTCTACTGGGTTACCACGTTCAGCCTTGATAGGAGAGAGGATTTAGACCTAATCTGATTGTATGCTTGGTTGATCTGTCTGAAAGGCCTGCTCTTTTCTGAATGGAAAGAAGCTGGAAGGGGGAATAGGAGGGAAGGAGGGAGGAGAGACTGCAGCCAGGATATAATATATGAGAAAAGAATAAATAAATTTAAAAAAATAGCAACTACATCTCCCATTGCCACACAAGAGTAATGAACAGAGTGGGTATTTTTCATTCCTGAATATGGCGACCAACCACTGCTATTTAATTCAAATCATTTCTATCATATGAAAAGTGAGTGGCCCTTGGCCCATTATAAAGTATAATAAAGCTTTCATTCATTTAACAAAATAACAAAAGATTTTACTCTAATAAACTTAGCATTTTCTTATGCTAATAGTTTTTTTTTTAAATAAAACACAGTAGAAAAAAATATTTTTACCTTTGTAGGAGAGGCAAATATTTCTTCCTTTTGGGTGTTCTTTGCTACTTTTTCAATTTTTATGCATATATTCCTCATATGCCAACCTCCCACAACTGTGAAAATAAGAGACTGTTAGTAATCATTATACAAGTGTTCTTAAGAGAAGTTCTCTCTTGACAAACATTGTAACTGTGCAACTCGCTACTCAGCAAGTGACTACAAGTGTGTAGGTTCCTATTCTTTAGCTCAGTCCATCCTGATTCTTATCACTCTCTTAACTTATAAGAAAGCTAACCTTTAACTTCTACCCTTTACCTGCACCTCCTTTCATGCTTTGCTTAATAAGATGGTGATGATGGTGGTGGTGGTGATGATATGAGTGGGGTTAAATTATCCCAGAAACAAACTAGTATGTCTCTGTCTAATGTTTAAATGAGGATACGGACTATAATGGGGGAAAGAGAGAGTTCAGCAAATGTTGAACAGTATTCACACATAGAGAGGGCAGAATCTGTCCTCACCCTGACTAGTGACACCCAATCCCCTCGCATACAAGAAATAACTCAAGACTTACAAAGATGCTGGCAAAGAATTACAACTCTCCCACAGGGAAACATGAAGTTCGACTTGGCCTGATGACTTTTGCAAACACCTTGGTGGTTAAAATAAGACAGAAAAAAAAATATCAAATACTGTGTAATTCCACAGAGAGAGAATGTTTAGGCTCAGGAATTTCTCAGAGGAAGAAGATGTTAATAAGGTTAACGAGCAATGAAGAGAAGGCTAAGCTGCGGTCTTGCTTCCCTCAGGAGTATAGCACTGAACTCACTCTGTGCAGAATGGTTAGCAGAGACTCCCTCAAAGCCATCTGCCTGATGCATGTACATGCACAACCATGCTTGTTTTAATCACTATAAATTTTAAACGTAGAATGGTCTGGTAGAGCACAGAGATTTAGTCCAGGTGTACAATTTTTCAATCTTTCTTGGAGCTGAGGCTCACATATTTGAGAACTCACATAGTGTCTTTGTCAGGGTTTCTATTCCTGCACAAAACATCATGACCAAGAAGCAAGTTGGGGAAGAAAGGGTTTATTCAGCTTACATTTCTACATGTCTGTTCATCATCAAAGGAAGTCAGGACTGGAACTCAAGCAGGTCAGGAAGCAGGAGCTCATGCAGAGGCCATGGAGGGGTGTTACTTACTGGCTTGCTTCCCCTGGCTTGCTCAATTTGCTTTCTTATAGAACCCAAGACCACAAGCCCAGGGATGGCACCACCCTCAATGCCCCCTTCTACTCTTGATCACTAATTGAGAAAATGCCTTACTGCTGGATGTCATGGAGGCATTTCCTCAATGGAGGCTCCTTTCTCTGTGATAATTCTAGCTGTCAGGTTGACACACAAAACCAGCCAGTACACGTAGGTTCAGTCTAAAGCCTCCTTGAAGTCTACTGTTATTTTCTGAGTGTCCAATCCAATCAGAGTTGTGGGGGTGAGACCTACAAAGACAGCTTGAGAAACACTAGACTCTATACAGAACTGCCTGGCTCTTCAGAAAAAAAAAAAAAACATTGCTTATTTTTTACAAACGAACTGGTTGTGTTCATTTGTATGCAATCTAATGTAGTCCAGTCTATTCTAATAATTAATCATCTCAACTAACTTGTTACCTGACTGTCATAAGAAACCACATATTCAACATCACCTGATTAAGGAGAACCCATGTACCTAAGTTCAAAGGTGAGTTCTTATGGCTATATTGGATTCAATTCACTTCTATGTCTTTTCTCATCCTTGACCTTTGGAGATTTAGGAACACTCCCCTGAGCCTCAGATTCGTCACCTGGATGTAGGATTCATTAGCTAATCACTTCCAGAAGACACTGAAAATATTGAACGAAGTGCCTACTATAGAACTTCCAGCCTCACTGCCGGCACACAGAAACCTTGATAAACATTTCCAGAAATAGGAAAGAATAATTTCAAATAAGTCTAGGAATTGGTGATGTTAGATATCTCACCTAGAATTCCTAGGATCACGTCTGAGTTTCAGTGTATTAACATAAGCTAAGCCTAGACTCTTAGGTCAGCCTAGACTGTTATGTCCAAGTCTTAAACATAGGAGAGTTAGAAAGGGCTTAAGAGGTATAAATTAGTAAATGTTCAGCTTCAGATTGTCAACATACACAACATGGAGTTCTTAATTGAAATGAGGAGAACATTTAGGCTTATGAAATATATACATTTTTTTCGCAGTAAAATGGAAAATGGCTGCTATGGATATCTCTTTCTTCTAGTTCTGCTCTTATTCATTATAAATGGGGAACTGTGTTAAGTACATGTGCTGCTTCTAGTTTTCAAGTCTAGAAAAATCATGCTTTGGAAGAAAAAGTACGATGTAAGGGGAAGTGCTGATGCTAAACCCATTACCGCTAATTGGTTCTTGATTTGTCAATAAAGAAGACTACGGGCCAATAGCTGGGCAGAAGGTACAAGTGGGACTTCCAGCTCCAAAGTGGAAAAGAAAGATGTAAAAGCAGAGGGCTTTTTAGTGGTGCTTTGGAGGAAAAAGGATGCAACAGTCATGTAAGACCTTCGGGAGAGCTAGGGTCTAAGGCCTCTGCTACAGGCAGTTGGCCAAGGGTGTTTAGCAGAGACTTGGTGGAACAAGCCACTAAGTTTAGGGCAGGAGAGACAGAGATAATAAATTGGTAAGGGCACGCTTTTCTAGGTGGGAGTTATCTGTGTCCAGCAATTGTGCCTGGTAGGCAAGTTAAAAAGTAATAAAGCTGTCTGTGTGTCTTTTATCTGCAGATTCAAGGGTCTCTTTGGGAGCTGGTAGTGCGACTCCTCTTGGAGCATAGGCAACTAGAAAAGGAAGCTGGGTTAGGGTTGGTGGTGGCCAAACCGGTTGGAACAAAAGGAAAGCTGGAAGGGGTTGGAGTGAAGCAACTCCAGGCAAAGCAGTAGTGATTTTTAAAATTACATGCTACAGTACACTTTCTTACTTACTGTAAACTAAAATGAATAAAGGTCATATTTTAAGGATACAAAAGGGTGGAACTGTAAATCAAATGAGCGGGATTTCCTTGAAGTCTTAAAGGTAGGCGAGAAAAAAAATGGCAAAACTCTGAAGAGATGAAGAGATATTTATTTCTGTGGTAAAAATGCAGGTACCCTGACATGTGCAAAGTCATACCCACGCCCACTCCAGGTGAAGACAATCAAGAGAAATCACAGAGACACCGGACAAAAGATGGACTTTTCCCAAGGAAGCTCATGGGAAAGAGAGCCTTGCTCAGGAATTCTGCTATGCTGGGAAGAAGTGAGCCATTTGTGGAGCAGGTGCATATGCTAATAGAAAGACTCTGTGTTTTAATTAAGCAGCATTTCCCCACAGAATAATTACATGTGTTGTTTACTCCAGTATTTTCCAAGGGGCATGAACACTTCTGTAATGTACTTTCTTTCCTACAACTTAAAAGTTTTAAGAACATTTGCTTTTGCTATAAAGGGAATACCTAATAGGGGCCTTGCTTACTGAAAATA
The DNA here is from genome assembly GCF_004785775.1 of Grammomys surdaster. NCBI lineage: Eukaryota > Metazoa > Chordata > Mammalia > Rodentia > Muridae > Grammomys > Grammomys surdaster. Next base: position 884,622 of record NW_021604786.1, read on the forward strand.
CTTGTTCACTTAAAAAACGAACAAACAGAAAAACCCAACCAAACAAAACAAGAAAAACAACAACAACAAGAAAAACAGAACACAGTGCACCAAAGAATTAAAAAAAGCATATGGATGATCTGATGTAATTTTTATTCTAAGGAATTTGACCAGGGAATGAATCAATAAAGAAAAATCCTCACAGACACACTAATGGTTACTGAGCACTGAAGGCAATCTTGCAGCCCGTGCTCATCCTGGTGGCTGCTGCCTAGCAGTGCTGTCATCAGCTGAAGTGTGCATTGCTGGAGACTCGCCGTGCATGCTCCTTTGAAATAGGTATCTCTCAACAGATCATCAGGCTCCCACAAGGAAGCATCCAGAATGGAAGGGGTTATGGTTCTTTGGGAAAGCCTCTTGAAAAGCCATTACAGAATTTTCTTATAAACAGAAGAAATTCAATATGCTCTAAAGCCTTGTAAAGGGCTTGACAGAGAGTGGAACAATTTTCTCACCTTGACCATCAAAAAAATCCACAGTGTTTTTCTGAGAGAAACTTCTTGAGTTTGTGTTCTTCAGAAGAGACAAGGATTTGATTTTCAAAAAGACAATGTTATAAAAAAAAAAGTCCTTTGGAAGAAATCTGTAATATTGAACATATACTTGGTATTTAAATTTAAACCACCATTTGGGGGTTTCTTGTTTGAGTGTCGTGCTGAGTTTTTGAAATGACTGAATAATTCAATATATCCACTCTTGACCCATGGATCTTACAGACAGAAAGAAAAGTATTTTATGGGATTTAATTGGAAGATGGAAAAGATAGATATCTATGCTTTTAACTCTTTCATATTTTTATCAATTACTGTCAAAACAGTCATGGGCATGACTAGAAGAAAAAGCTGGGTAAAAAAGTTTCAACAAAGATGATCCTGGACAAACTACTCCAACATTGCTAGGCGGCACAGAAATTCAGTGAGGATATGTGAAATATTGGTTCTGCGTTTTCTCCCCTAACAACTGTGTAACCATCTTCAGGTCTAAGTCAGTAGAGTTGTGTAAAGCTTGGAAGCACAGATCACTCAGTCAAGCACTACGAGAGGTGCGACTATTCAGAGGTAGCAAGCTGTCCTCAGTAACCTGTGTCAGGTGTACTTTTTAATTCCATCTGCATATCAATGCCTATAACCTGAATTAACTGCCATTTCTTTCCTCTTTGGATATCAGAACCTGGGGGCAGGTTGTGAATCACTAGGATAGAGAGGAAAAGCAATGGGAATGAAGGACTGGAAATGCTTTTTACGTAAATAAGAAACAATCCCCCCTGCAAAATAAAAATGGTGTTAAAGTTTCAATATTTTGTGATTTATTCTGACTTGAAGTGCATATGACCTTACGTGAGTTGTTTTGAAGTTGTCATTTTAAGCTAATACCTTCCTGTTTGTTGCTCTAAAATAAACCTTTCTGCGAATCACAGTTTAGTACATTAAGGCAATTTCGGAGAAGCTGACTTTCAGGACAATGGAGTCTATTAATAAAAGACATGCAAGCCCCCCACCCCCTAAATGTTCAGAAATTTACACTATCTATCGGATGTCTACACTAGAGGTTTATGACAGTCTTGCTCTACTTTGGATTCTTTGGTTGTGATAAAAAAACAAAAACAAAACTCAACAAACAAACAAAACAAAAACACCAAACAAACATACCTGAAAGTAACAAGGGAAGGAAAAGGTTTATTTTAATTGGCAGAGTACATACAGTCCATCAAGCAAAGGCAAGGTAGGTACCTGGAGGTAGAAAGTGAAGCAGAGGAAGTAGAGAAAGGATGCTTTGTCCCCAGCTTTATGCTCAGCTTCCTTGCTTACACAATCCAGGCACACTTGCCCAGGAATGACACCACCCATTAATGGACCATTGACCACTCCCTCCCACATGAACTAGAAATTAAGAAAATGTCTTGCAGACATGCCCGCAGTCTGATCTGGTGAAGGTGATTCTTCAACTAAGAATTCCTCTTCCTGGGGGTGTCATTTTGACCAGGAAGGTCAACTATTTTAAGGATAATTTAAGTATTTTTAACAAGAGTTAAAGTAGCCCATGTGCTTCATCTCAAGAGTTCTCCATTTGTCCCACTGGACAGCTTAGGAATTGAACCCATTTTAGTTCATGTGTCATAATTTACATAAGTTTGAATTGAGTCATTGGGGGGGGGGTCTCACTATGGTGCCTAGGTTAGCCTTGAAGTTAATTTTAACAACTGTGTCTTTGAACACCTGTGTAAGCTCCAGAGTGTCTGGCATCACAAGTCATGAACAAACACAGGCATCTGGATGTTAGGATGCATGGCCACTTCCTCTTTAGTCATTCAATGATGTTAAGGCTCTTCTGTATCACAAGGACAAAACTGCAAGTACAAAATAAATGAAAGAAAAGGACAAACAAGACACAACATGAGGTCAGCAGTTTACAGGACTTATTCTTTATTTATGTCAAGCACTGTTCAATATTTGCCCCACTGCATATAGCTTTCAAAGCCTTCTACACATGGGTGTGTGCAATCTTCTACCATTAAGTCTTCCTACATTCATGGAAACAAACCTTTGTGCATCGTAATTGTGCAAAAACCTGTTAAAATGAATCAAATGACAACCAAGTATCAGAATAAAATGTTGATTAAAATTTTTAAGTGAACATCAGGAGGTTCTGTGTTATCATTTCCTTGGGAATATGCATATGTTGGATGCTCTGAAATAGAATAACTTTTCCTGAGAAATGTTTCCTATGGATCTCCACTACCTTGAGATTCCTTTCAAAATATGATTTCCTTCGTGTGAAAACATATCATGAAAACACGATAGAAATTAATCAATTCCCGAGAATCAAGTGAGGAGCAGAGGCTGTATCTGTAAAAAGTGGGTGAAGCTATGAGGGTAGGTAGGCTTGGGCTTGCAATTTAGTTCAAGTAGCTTCAGAACCCAGCTCACAGTGGGAATCCGATCCCCTATGAAAATCTTCTAGACATAAATGGAACCAAATTTAATTGAAAAAGCCTTGAATTTGGGAGCCAATCTTCCAGAAAATTCCAAATTAAATGGAAAAGGGGTCTGGTTGATCTTGGCGACAGCTTTATACTTCAGGAAATTGCCTTGAAAGGCAGCTTCTTCCTGAAGAGATAAAGCAACCCATGAGATTGTAATAGCAGGAAATACCTTTATAACCCCTACTTACAATAATACAATATAGCTGCACGTTGAAGCTACAGAAAAAAAAATGGAAGAATGCCTTGAGTAAACTCACGTCTGTCATCAAATATTGAAGTACAGAAATGTAAGCATTTTTCCATTCCAGAAGAGTCAGCAACAACTCTGTGGCTGGTTTGTTTTGCTTCTTAATAAAACACCTTTACAAGCTCCAACAAGCACCATATATAAATGGAGCATAGGCCACTGTTGAGTTTTTTTTTCTTCATTTTGTGGGTGCATAGATGTTTTTGTCGTGTCTATGACTTGATTGGCTTCTAGGGAAGAAAGAGATTTCTTTCCAGTAATACATCCAAGAGTCTTTTCTTTACAGAGCTTCAAGGTAGCCTGGTTTTTCTGAATAGATCATTAGCTTTCTCCATAGAATCTTCTACTTTTTTAAATATTTATTTATTTATTTTATTGGTGAGTACACTGTAGCTGTCTTCAGACACGCCAGAAGAGGGCATCCAATCTCATTACAGATGTACAGATGGTTGTGAACCACCATGTGGTTGCTGGGATTTGAACTCAGGACCTCTGGAAGAGCAGTCAGTGCTCTTAACCGCTGAGCCATCTCTCCAGCCCCCGAATCTTCTACTTTTATCCTACCCTATTCTCATGACACACCAATGTCAATAATGTTTCTAAGGCACACATAGACTAATGTCAAAAGTTAATCTAGACAGGCTCTGTAGTAGCTTGACCATGTAGATGGGAACGTTTCATCCTAGGTCTAGGTAAGAAAATGGCATTGATCATAAAGTGACCCTGGACTCTCTGTGACATAGCAAATCATGTATCCCCTTTTGATTCCACACTTCCCTACACACAATCTCCAGTCTCTGTTCCCCAAACATCCCTCATGGTTGGAACACCACATTGTATAGCCCCTCTATACTGCCGTGTATTTGAGGACAGAACCAATCTTACAAACAATTCATCTTTCTCCATCTGTAACAACATAGTAGATAACTCAGGAAAGTTGTTAGGATGGTATAATAGGATAATTGACGGGATAAATAGAAGTTTTCCATGGGGAAGTAAGAAACTTCTCCCTACATAGGCAGAGATATCCTGGACCTATTGAGTCAGGAAAACTCAATAAAATTAAATAAAAGGTATGTGCTGGAGAAATGGCTGATAGGTGAAGGTGCATGCTAGATAAGCCTGGCGCAGCTAAATTTGACTCCTGAGACCCAATTAGAGGTAGAGGAAATGAGTCCATAAGCTGTCCTCAGATGTCCACATGCATACTATGTCATAGACGGTTGCTTTAACAAATATAAAATTATGAAGATCATCAATATAAGAATCAAGCATCCAAGTTATTTCTGAAATAATACAACAAGGGGTAAAACAAGAAAGGATGTAACTAAAATATATGAAGCTCCTAACTGCTGATAGGCTTGTGAGTAGCCATTCAGCAAAAAAACATTGAAACGATGGTGTATCCATCATCCTTGATGGAATCTAGATCTGATATAGCAGTGGTTATGGCCAACAGAGATGAACTGTACTCACAGGAACATGGGCTTGGAGAGACTCAGTTCTTGGCTTCTGTCATGATGAAGAAGAGAACTCAGACCAGGATAATACATCCATCAAGTCTAAAACTTAACTACATGGAAGATATGTGTCAAGATAAAAAGACAAACAAACTACTCAGACAAGGCAGATCATAGGTGAAGATGCCTTTAAGAAAGTGAGGTAGAAAGTGTAGAGTTTCACCTGAGGCCAAAAGGCATTGGAAGAAAGAACTCTGGGAAATGTTAAAAATACTGTGCTGTTGGTGGACAATGAAACATGACACAAGCACACAGCATGGGTACCATGGGAAACTATGAGAATCATGGTGAAAGGTAATGGTGCTGAGATTTGGTATACACACTGAGATTTAGTATACATGCTGCTTTAGCTTCACACACACACACACACACACACACAATTAGTTTCTTGGCCAATATAGAATGACTTTTTGAAAAGAAATAATTTTTCAGTCCTTCCCCTAACTCCTCCATTGGGGTCCCTGTCCTCAGTCTGAAGATTGGCTGCAAGCTTCCACCTCTGTATTGGTCAGGCTCTGGCAGAGCCTCTCAAGGGACAGCTATAACAGGCTCTTGTCAGCAAGTGCTTCTTGGCATCAGCCATAGTATCTGGGTTTGCTGGTTGCATATGGGATGGATCCCCATGGAGCTGAAGGGATTTGCAACTCCATAGGAAGAACAACATTATTAACCAACCAGACCTCCAACAGCTCCCAGGGACTAAACCACTAACCAAAGAGTACACATGGATGGACCCATGGTTCCAGCTACAGATATACAGAGGATGGCCTTAACTGGCATCGATGGGAAGGGAGGCCCTTGGACCTGTGAGGCTTGATGTCCCAGTATAGGGGAATGTGAGGGCAATGGGGCAGGAGTGGATGGGTGGGAGGGGGAGCTCCCTTATAAAAACAGGGGGGAGTGGGGATGAGATATCGGTTTGTGGAAGGGAAACTGGGAAGGAGAATAACATTTGAAATGTAAATAAATAAAATAACCAATCAAAAAGAACATAAATAATTTTAAGAATAAAAAATTGAATAAAATAAATCTGAGGCATGGCAGAGACCTTAGCTTGCATTTATCTATTAAGATTAGGTTATCTATCTATCAACTATTAATCTATCATCTATGTATCTATCTAAATAGATTGAGATACAAGTACAAATATATACAATGTATCTCTAATGAGTCATACGTATTCTGCTACAATTCATGCAGTGTATGATTACCTCTGTGGGCTTAATAACATCTCACTTCAATTCATATACTGTAGGTCTACACCTAAGGTTGCTATAATCGGAGAGGATGCCTTCAGAAAGGTAAGGGTAAACTATGTCACAATACCAAGACATTCATCTGAGAGGAACAGTGTCTATACAGGAGGGACGGCGCCAGTAATCTCTTATGCACGCAGATTACATTGAAAACACAGCCAGAGGTCACATTCTTTAAGCCAACCTGCATTCTTTAGAAAAGGAATTTTGATCTCAATCCTGTAACCTATAAGTTTTTATCTGACAATCTAGTGCTTGTGGGAGAAGCATTGACCTCTCTGTAAGGTAATTCCAATTAGAACCTTTCATGTAAATATAAACTCCCTCTCCCTCTCTTTCTTCCTCTCCCTCTCTCTTTTCCTTTCCTCCCCTATCTCCCCTCTCTCCCTCTTTTTTCTCTCTTTCTCTTAACCTCTCTTTCTCTCTCTCTCTCTCCTCTCCCTCTCTCTCCCTCCCTCTCCCTCTCCCTCTCTCGCTCTCTCTCTCTCTCTCTCTCTCTCTCTCTCTCT
>NW_021604786.1:891275-926573 GCF_004785775.1 Grammomys surdaster
CCCTCCCTCCCTATTATGGGGCTGAAGGCTTCTAGAGGAATAGAGTAGGCTTTTAAAAGGGGGGGCTATGGCTTCTACTTAGGTTTGCCATGCTCCAGTGGATGGCACCAAATATATACATAGAGTGAGAATTCGAGTCAATAGGTTATTAAGTTTTTAAAAAGTAAAGAGGACTGGAGGTAGAGGAGGCAGTAACTTGAGGTGAATTGGATCAAAATACATTGTGAGTTAATACAATATTTATTTTGAAAGAGAATAATAGAAAAGAATTAAAAACAACTTTAATTAAACGTGGCATGGGGTAAAATAGATTAATTTGCCAAGGAACATTATCAATGCCTTGATAAATATAATATTAAACACAGCAGGTTAAAAAGATTTATAATATTTTTCAAAGATATTGCAAGCCAACAATTTACACTGAATGATACTAATTTAGGCAAAAGTCAGCTGCTCAATAGAAATCATTACCAGGAGAATCACAGGAATAGAATTATAGATTTATAACACCAAAATATCTCAAAAGTCCAATTTGTGGAATGTTGTTATGGAGACAAGGCTGTGTTTGAGATAAGAGTCAAATGATAAAATTTACTTGGAAAGAAAAGGATACATTAGAAAGATGTATCAAGCAAACTGGTGACAGTATCCCATCACAACATAAGGCAATCTTGACAAATGCTAAGACAATGAAAATGTCTTCACCAAAACATAAACAAGTGAGTTTATGTGTAGGTTAATTATCTGCAGTTAGAAATTCTATAATGTATGTAACCATTTTTCATAAGTTTATGTTGAACATAATACATACATACAATTTTGCCTATTGCTGTAGAATCATTTAAAAGATCAAATTTACATTACAATCTTGATTAATTTATTATTTGGTGTGCTTCTTGAGCATCTTTATTATAAGTCCATAGTTCTATGTATTGTTAACCTGTTGGTCAAACAATATTGATGGTTGTTTTTGAAGCCTTAATAAGCTATGAAATGAAAACTAAAATGACTTCAAATATTTTATTTTGAACATCATCCAAACATATGATAATGCCCATAAATTAATTTAAGCTGCTAGAAATAATTCCTGTACCAAGGATTTATTTAAAAATCAAGTGAATGAATGGTCTGTATAGATTTTCTTTTTTAATTAGCCAGTTTACTTTAAGACCTGTCCATTGTTTATAAACCACAGAGTAGGGGCCTGATATTCCATTTATTGGATACTCATTTGGTGCTTAGTGTATCACTATAGCTGCATTTACTCATAACTTGAAGAGATCAATGGCCCGAGAATGAATTTGGAGGCACAAACATGGGAAGCCAGATTTAAAGCATATCATGTAATGATAAAATGGCACCATACTTTAATAATATTTTATAAGTAGGCTTGTAGTATTCCATATAAGTCCTGTGATGTACCCATGGCCAATGACACCTTAGTTTCTGTGTGACAAAGAGTTATAATGGTGCATACATGGCATTTATCTCCTTTAAGATGTAGTTCTAATTTAAAGACTCAAAACTAACCTTGTGTTTTTAACATGGAGGAAAGTTTCAACACAGCACCACAGCGATGTTGCCCCCCCTCCCCATCTGTTGTTTGCAATTGGCTAATACCATTTGGTCTTGGCTTGTCTGGAGCAGCCAGAGGCTCAGACATTCTCACTCTCTGTTGACACTGGGTCCACAGAACAGCGTTTTATTCCCATCTTATTTTTAGGACCATGTTTGTGTTCCTGGCAGTACCGTTAGTTTTCAGATGGTGAAAATGAAATCGAGAGGGTGTGAGGAAAAGCATTTTGAAACTTAAAACGTGAGCCAATAAAAACATGCAATTAAATAATACACTGGGTTGTATTCACATGTGTCAAGCACTGAATGACAGTGTTGTAAGAAACACTGTCACTCTTCTCTTTAGTTGTCAACTTGACAACTTGGGAAGAAGGAGGCTCAGTTAAGGAACTGCCTATATTGGCTTCTGCAGTCACATCTTTGAGGAATTTACTTAATTGATAATTTATCTAAGAGGCTCCATCCATAGGCAGGTCAACCTGGGCTGTATAAGCAAACAGGATGAGCAAGAAGAGGAGGCAAACCAGGAAGCAACATTCCTCCATGGTCTGAGCCTCAATCTCTGACTCCAGGTCCCCATTTTGAGTTCCCGCCTTGCCTCTTCCCAGTGAGGACTGTGATTCATCTACAAGGCAATGAAACCTATCCCTACTCAATTTACTTTTGGTCATGGCATTTTTTTTTTTTTAGCAACCACAGACAAACTAATGAAAATACTAAGCTAAACATAAAATGAAGAAAATTGTGTAAATTGATACTGTGGTTCAGGTGTGTCTTACACTATGTGGGCTGCTGTGTGATTTTTCTATCACTTCTGCCTACATAAGACTGTTATTCAAAGATAACCTGCAATGTTCTGCCCTGTGATGTTATGCCCGGGGAAGAAGGAAGCAATTGGGTAGATACAGTAGTTTGCTGATTTTTTTTTCTTTACCTAATGAACTTGAGAGTAATCCATAACATGCAGGCCATCTGAGGTTTTGGTCTAGAATTCATTTCCTACTTTTGCATTTTGAGGGGAAAAAATAAAGTCACAATCCTTTGGAACTTGTATGTCTCTCCCCTGGAAATAAAAGATGAACAATAGCAATAATAAACACCACCCATGACATTCTGAGGACATTATCTAGTAATAGCATCTTCTCAGTGATGATCTCTGTTCTGTTGACAGTGACTATTTCTCCACAATATTCAGAAATATGGAAAATATCTCTTAAAGTCCAAGAATAAATTAAACATAGGCTTTGAGCTTCATTTTGTATAAACTCAGAATACATTTCTTCACTGTGATCTTCTTTCAAACTGTTGATGTGTATTAATTTTATTACCTTATTATCATTGCTTTTGAATTTGGGTCTCATAGGTTCTAGACTGGCCTCAGAAACAGTCTGTAATCATGAATTCCTAATTCTCCCTGCATCTACCTCCTGAGTGTTGGGATGGCAAGAATGAACCACCAGGCTCAGTTTATGCAGCGCTGGGGACTGAGTCTAGCTATTTGCACATCACCCACTGATTAGATCACCAGCTCTCCCTTTAAATGGTTTCATAACACTACGCTGCAAGAATCAAAGGTAGACGTGAAATAGGTTTTATGACTTTTGAAATGCAGATTATTAGGTCATTAGTGTTGTTAGGAACACTGTGGAGACTTAGACATGTTCTAGAACTGTGTGACAAAATGATGAAAGTATTAGAACTTCGTGCTTGTTCTCCCAGCAGACTTTTATTGATGAGTTCATGGGCCTCTTGTTCTGATAAGGTGCATTTGAGGTATAAAAACAGAACCAATGGGGAGATTAAATGTACGTAAGATAACTCACAGAGCTTGATTTGCAGAAAAGAGAAAAATTCTTAGCTATTCATGTTACCATTTTCAGGAAATGATGAAAAGCTTGAGATATATATATATATATAATTTGTGTGTGTGTGTGTGTGTGTGTGTGTGTGTGTGTCTATTTGTTTGGAGGCTATATGAGTTTATGTACACTGTGTGCATGCAGGTGCCCTCAGAAGTTAGAAGACAATGTTGGATCCTCTGAAAGTAGAGTTAAAGGCACTTATGATCAATCTGCCTGTTATGACTGCTGATAAAAGAGAAGCAATCACTCTCCAATGTCGAGGCATGAAGTGGAAATTTCTGGTTGTATCACGTGATACAGTCTCACATGATGTTTTGCTGAGGCAAGACCAGTGAGAGGACATGTGACGTTGGGGAGAGTATAAGTAAGACCCAACAGACAGTGACTGTGTACTTACATTTCTGACCATACTTTGTTGGTCTTGCTTTTTCACTGTTCTTCATTTCCTTGAGACAAGCATAGCAGGGAACTTCTCTTGACATCCCAGCTGGCTGTTTCTGCTGGATTGTGTCACTGCTGCTGAGTATTTGGTATCCTGATGAACGGAGATTAGAATCATATCATCCCCAAAGAATTATTTCTAAACAAGGGCTACATCCCCTTGTCCTATTTACCATCTTTTCTCCCCTACCTTTGGGCAGTAGGCTAGAAAGGAGGGTAAAATATTTGAGAACCGTTATCAAAGTAGGTTTTGAAAACTCTAAGCTTACAGAGGCATCTTTCCAGTCCCCAGATTAATCCTTAACATAAAGGGAAACATGGGAGCACAGATGGCCATGCCATGTGGAAAACCACGGGACATGGGAGGCAGGGACAAGCAGAGGAATGGCTTGTCAAAGGGCAGAATTCAGAAAACGTTCTCACTGAACTCTGTGACAGCTCAATTTCAGGAAGGCTCAGCAGAATCTCAGGACTTGTCCAAGCTCTTGGATTTCTGAGTGACTTCAATTACATGTCCTCTGGAGTTTGCACGAATCCAATCTCACCGGAGTTAATTTCAGGCCACGTGTTTGTTATTTTAATTTTTTACATGCACTTTTCAAGTTCTGCCCTTCATAGGGTACTTACAAATATTGGTAGGTTTCAGTGTTCAATAACTTTATTTGATACTCTATGGATTATGAGCTTTTATATTCTTATTATCTCTTGATCAACAGGGATTCGGTCTCTGAACGAGTTCCTGGCTCAGTCAGTAGTGTTCACTATTTCTGAAATGTCATCTATTCCATAGTAACCCCTTCTCTTAGACCCTGTTTATCCCATGGGGAATTACTTGCAACACAGCAGGTGCATGTTATTCCAATTATTTTGAGATGCTCAGCCAATGCCCGATGATTAAGAAGGAATCATTTCTAAGCCTTATTAATATCACTAATGTTTGCTTTGGAAATTTTATGTTAATAGAACAATGTATCTTCTCTGGTAGATATATGCTGTATAGCATCAAGAATAAGCCTAGAGGAAAGCTATGGACTTGGGGTTTTAATGGTCTGTCATGACTCATAAGTTGTAATAAGTGCTCCACTGTGGTGAGGTATTTTGGAGCAGCCTGTATATTAATGAGGGAAATAAGAATAAAAGTAATCTTAGTACTTGTCAGTTTTTCTACGAACCCAGAAGGTCTTTAAGTGATTAATGTATGCTACATACATGGCTACATTGCAAACTATTTTAGCCTGTGTAGGCTATTACATCACACAACAATTTATTTGGTTAAATCTGTGAACTACCTCATTCTTTAGTTGTCAGTTGCTTTAAAAATTCATGTGCAGCGACAAAGATAAAACAGAGACTGAGAGAATAGCAAACCAATGACTGCCCAAAATTGAGGCTCATCCTACAGTCAATAACCAATCCCTGACCCCATTAACGAAACTCTGTTATGCTTGCAGACATAACATAATTTTCCTCGAAGAAGCTCCATCCAATAGCCAATGGAAAGAGAAGCAGAGATTCATGCTCAAACATTAGATGGAGCTCAAGGAGTATTACAGAAGAGTTGAGAGAATGATTAAGGGACCCAGAAAGGATAGAGACCCCACTGGAAGAAGAGAGTCAACTAACTTGGACTCTTGGTGGCTCCCAGAGACTGAATCACTAACCGAAGAGTGAGCATGGGCTTGACCTAGGCCCCCTGCACATAGGTCATTGATGAGCAGCTTGGTCTTCATGTTGGGGGCAACAAATGGACCAGGGGATTTCCCTGTGTCTATTGACTGCCTGCCTATAGGTTCAGCCCCATAAATGGAAGCCTTGTTTTGTCTCAGTGTGAGAGGATGTCCCTTGTTCCACAGCGACTTGATGCAAGGGAGTTGTGTTAGTTGGGGGTGAAATTCAGAGAGGGGCTCTCTATTCTCAGAAGAGAAGGGGAAGGTATAATGGAGGGAGGACTTGCATGAGGGGATACTGGCTGGAGAGGAAGAGCTGATATTGGGTTGTAAAGCGAATAAATAAATATTTTTAAAAGAAATTCAGATTCCTAGAATCCCTTCAGCCAGATGGTAGGTATCTCACCATACTGTCTCCTGATTTCTATAATGTGAATTCTGCTTTAACATTGGCAAAACTCAGGACATATTTCCCATAGGTGACAACAAAGTGAACTTTAGTTAATCCTCTCCACAAATGTAAGTTGACTGGTTTCACAAATAGCCAAGCTGAGTGTCTGTTCTATTTGATGGATTGGGGTATACACAGAAATCTTTCTCGTTGGGAAAGTTGTTCTAAAAAGTTGAATTAAAGCTTCAAAAAAGTTAAAATATTTTCTAAACATATGCCTAGATTCAAGCTAAAGAGTCACAAGGAGTCACTTGTCTTGGTCATGACCAAACAGCGAGCTATCAAATTCTTCTGAAGTACATATGAAGAAAAATTACTAATACTGAATTTCCTCAGTTTAATAGAGTAGAAAATTCATTAAATCAATAGTTTAGTATTTTAATTCAAAATTCTTCATAGTCTCCCTTTTGTGAATTTGAACACATCACTTATTGGGGTGGTTCAAATTTATTAGAAATGGTTCTGTGAGTAGAAACTTCCTTATACTATGTTGGACACAAGTAGTCAATGTCCTCAGGATTCAGATTTTGCCCCAAATACTATATATATATATATTGCAATAATACATGTTATTTGTTGCCAGAACAGTGAAAATTTAGGTAAACATTCCACAGAAACAAGGCATAGATTATTAAACTATTATAAAATATGAAAAATTCTTGTTTTATTCATATTTTTACATCAATATGTACACTGGTGTGTGGTGAATGTGTGTGAATGTGTGATGTACACTGGTGTGTGGTGAATGTGTGTGAATGTGTGGTGTGTGTGTATGGTGTGTTGGTATGTGTATGTTCATGTGTGTGGGTCCATGGTATGATGGTAGTTTTATTAGTCAAGGTCCTCTGGAGTCACAGAATTTATGGAATGTCTCTCTATATTGAGAGAACTTAGTGTGATGACTTACAGTCTGTAGTCCAACTAACCCAACAATCTAGTAGTTGCTCAGTCCCCATGAGGGTAGTTTCAGCTGATCTTCTGTAGAAGTAGATTCCAATAGATGGGCTGGCTGGCAAGTAACTACAAGCAGGGAAAGAAGAGTGAATCTTCCTTCTTCCAGTGTCCTTACACAGGCCTCCAGCAGAAGGTGTGGCCTGAATTAAAGGTCATAATACCACTCCTGGACCTGGGACTTGCTTTGTTCCAGGCTGACCTTGAACTCAGAGATCTCCTTGCCTCAGTCTCCTGAAATTAAAGTCATGTACTACCTTGTCTGGGCCTAACCTTTTCATGGCCACTATGCCTCAAGATCTCCATGACAAGATCCAGGTCAGAAATTTGTGTCTTCCAGTCTCAAGATCTAGATCACAGGTAAGCTCTCTAATTCTGGATTGTAGTTCATTCCAGATACAGTCAAGTTGACAACTAGGAATAGCCATTACAGTAGTCATGGTGTGTTTGTGTGTTTGTGTGTGTGTGTATGTGTGTGTGTGTGTGTGTGTATGTACACACATAGGGTAGTGGTGGTAGTGTTGGGAAGAAGAGGCATTTGTGTGGCATATGTGGCCAGTAAACCCTTGGGACCTGCAATTTTCCATCTCCCCAGCACTAAGATGACAGAGTACTTAGACTGTTTTCCATGTGGATTTTGAGGATGTCAAGTCATGTCCCCAAGTTTATGGAATCTCAACCAACTAACCTGTTACTCCTTTCACTTCAAGGATGTGGTGGAAAATCTCAATGAGCAACTTGGTGGCATCTAGAAGCACCTGGGAGACAGGCTTCTGAGCCTATGAGTGATAAACTTGATTAAGGTGAGAAGACATGCCCATTGTGGGTGGCACCATTCCCTAGGCTGTGATTCTGGACTGTATAGATGGTGGTGAGCTGAATATATGCATCCACTAGTCCACTAGTCTCTACTATAGATATGATGTGACACACTACCTTAAACTTCTGTTGTGATGACTCCTCCACCATGATAAGGGTATAAATACAATTTAGTTAAAACAAATATATATTTATAACCTACATACACACACACACAATTTGAAGCAACCACTTTCTAAAAATGTTAAGCTCAATAATAATCTTCAACGATAGGGTAAATTTAATAGGGTACAGATAGCCTTTGATATTCTGGAATATATGTGGATACATACAAGCATACATATATACATGATTTCTTGAATATTTTCTACTTGGTAGAATCTTTCATTGTGTCTTACACACTCATTGTAACATCATTGTGTCTTATACACCCATTGTAACATTGTGCCCCACCTCTTTGTGAAACAATGTGTGAACCTCTAGGAATCTATTTCAGAGAAAGGCAGTGACTACTGTATGTGTTAAGAGCATAACCATTTTAACAATGAAGAGTTGATCAGTGAGTATGAAAGAAAATAAACATGAAGGTCCATATCAATAAAGTTCATTCTGAGGAAAATCATATACTGGGCCCCTGTGGTCAGATCTCACACAGACAGATACTGTTGGAACATTGATGCAATAGAGGCAGCATGTTCATCTGCCAAGGAGCCTGATCAAAAGCAGTCTCTGAAGTTAGTCTGGAAAACTCAAAAGCATTCCTCTGCTATCTGTCTATGCTGCGATTTAGTTTATGGCACTCCTTATGTGCACCTGCTCAGTCTAGAGTGAATGGCAAAATTCTGATGTCAAGTGTCCTAGTATACAGAACTTGATGCTGGAGGCAAGGGTTGAGAAAGGACCTGGGGCAGGGCAAGTGGATTAGGAAAGCCCAAGTGGTCCCCAAGATGGATGGAATGTCATGAGTACAAAACTCCAATCTGCCAGAGACTCTAGCATGAATGTTTCATTTATACCAAATCCAAGCAAGAGGCCGTTAGCAGGGAAAAATGATCCTGAAATATTCATGACTGAATCTCTACTATGCTTTAGCACGTGGTTTGTGAGAGTTCATTTGATAGACAGCGTTATTTATAAAATCATCTCATGAATAACCAAAAGCATAAAAGCATATAGATAGTAATTAATGTGTTATTTCAGTTTCACAGAAGTTATACTTTGATCTCTTTAATTTCTTGCAGAATGTTGATGAAATCATTTATATATTTGATATCAGGGATAATTACTGATATCTGTGATTTTTCCCTTAAAATAATATGCCATTACCAGGCTGCTTACAATGTTAGCTCTCTGAAGGCAAAGGCAGGAGGACTATAGCTAGTTCAAGGTAAGCCTGAAATACACACAGAACATGTCTCTGAAACAAACAAGTAGAAACAAATAACTTTGTCCCTAGACAGAACATGGGGCTGTATGCTACACTCGTTCTTCAGAAATCAATAGTACATAATAGTGTCAGCTGTGTCTTTGTTTTGCTTTGTTCTTTCTCAATAAAAGGAATTAAGTCATTGTCACATTTGATAGACAATGTATATCATGCACCCAAATAAGTAACACAGTCAATCAATTTTTTTTCCAATTCCCACCTTTAATTTAATGTCTTTTATAAACATAATTAAATCCAATGAAAAGAGGAAAGGATTGTCTCCACAACAAAGTAACAATTACCATTTCAGGATCTTTCACATATATAAATACAGTAAATAAAGAGGCTCAACCCAAGCATACTCTTTTTTTCTGTCCTATTATAAACAAATGGCTAAAAGTATTTAAAAATGAATAAATGCTACACTTTACTCTGCCACACCTGCATAATTTAACAGATTCTACTTTGTTGAATTTTTCAGACATGTCATGCAAACAGATACTCCTTAGGAATCTACTGTGTTTGTTTACTTTTTTGTTTTTTTGAAACAAGCTCTCTTATACCTGAGGCTGCCCTCAAACTTAGCAATGTAACAAAACCTAGCCCTGAATTGATTCTCTTGCCAAACCTCCCAAGTGCAGGGATTACAGATAGGCATGTCTTACTTCACCTAGTTCCTGGGAATGTTTTGAAATCAATCTGTTCAAGTAATGTAAATAACAACCACTTTACAAAACACCTTCCCATACGGAAAATTTTCAAAATGCTTACAATTTTTTTTACAACAGTCTTAGAAGGCACAGATCAAACTTAAGCGCCTTCAATCATAATGTTCCAAATATCCAATATAGTAGATACCACTTCTTTAAAAAATCAGCTGCTTACCATAGTCTAGTTGAGCCTCTCCACCCCATCCCTAGCCCTCCTCTCCAAAACTCAGCTCAGGAAGCAAAAATAAGCCAATCAATTCAGTCACAAGTAAACTGTTTCTCAGAGGGGAATTCATTCACAAATGAAATTGGTGATTCTTTAAGTCATATGAGGGAATGGGGGAAAGAAATTAACCTCTATTATCCAGGGCAACAAAGTGTTTACCTTAGAGCATTATGGCCATGAAAGTATGGCAGAATTGTGTTTAACACATATATGATTTTCACAAAACTCTTATATGCTACAAAATTTATTACATGTTAAAATACACAAGAGTAGCAGCAGAAATTAAAAACAGTAAGATCTCTACACAGAGCAGGGTTATGTAGAAAAATAGGACAGCTTGTGAGTGATTACTTCCTATGGCCAGGGAAGGTGATTTGCCATGTGACAATTTTTGCTCTTCCTTGTAAGGGCAAAAGAGTTTTGAATTTAGAGGTATTCATATAAATGAAGCATTATATCTAATACTACTGGCTTTCTAAACTTAAAGAATTCCCCTGGTGACTGCTTAAAAGAAAACATATATGTAGGTAAATCAAAACGGAAAAAGGGGTCAGGCCTAATGCCAGGGCTCAATAAGTGAGCACAACTAGAAGCTAGCCTGGACTACACATATCTTGTCAAGAGTAAAATAAAAAAGAGATACAAAAAGATAATGGCTTGCTAATATACCCAGAGATGAAGCTCAAAGGCGTTGTGTTGGACAAAAAGGACAATCAAAATGGAGCCTACTATAAGATTCCGGTTTTATATCACCCCAGATTAGGACAAATTACAATAATGAAAAATTTACTAGAATTTAATGTTAGAAAGTGTAGCCAAAGGAGCAATATAAGGAGATTTTTTTACGTAGAGTTTTACTGCTGTGAACAGACACCATAGCCAAAGCAACTCTTATAAAGGACATTTAATTGGGTGTGGCTTGCGGGTTCAGTTTATTATCATCGAGGCAGAAGCACGGTACTATGCAGGCAGGCATGGTGCAGGCAGAGCTGAGAGTTCTACATCTTCATCTGAAGGTCACTTCAAAAAGACTGGCTCCCATGTGGTTAGGAGGAGGGTCTCATTGCCCACCCACACAGTAACACACCTTCTTCCAACAAGGCCACACCTACTCCAACAAGGCCATACCTCCTAATAGTGCCACTCCCTGGGCCAAGCCTATTCAAACCACCACAGAAGGTGATAGAACTGTTCTGTATCTCAGTTGTAGAAAATTATATACGTGTTAAATTCATAGAAATATAACTTTCCAGGGAAAGGTTAATTTCAGTGCATGTTAACCAAAACAAACAATCAAAAATCCTAAAACAAAACCCAACTCTAAGTAAACAGTAGACAAAAAAATTTCTTTGATAAAACTGGAATATATAGAAAAGTAACTTTTCATTCTATGCCAAGAAAATACTTCTATTAGCTACAGAATTCTTAACCCAACTATATTATATATAATCATGAAAAGAGTCTAATTACATAGTCTCTTGGATGTTTAAATTATACAATCTTAAGAATATTCTGCTAGTCTCATGTGAATCAGAATTGTCCTCCTTGAGTTTAAAATGGTTATAATCCAAGAATAATGGTCAAACATTAATAAAGAAATTGTTTGTCCTGTTTTCTACATTAATAGTGATGGACAGCACTATGCTTTCAATTCTATTTTTTATCATCCTAATTCATTAAAGTTTCAATAGAGTTAGATTCAACATTAAATCACTTACCTAAAACTACAAATCAGAATCTGGAATTATTGCAGGAACTGATACATAACACTTGAGACAATGGAGAATATCATAAGTTTAATCGAACCACTCAAACTTTAGAACTATTAGACACTCAGAATGAGTAACAAGTAGGGAGAACAAAAAATAAAAGCTAGGGGTTTTAGGGGTACACTATAAATGCTGCATGCTTATAAACAGATGTCCTGCCATAGTGATTCTGTTTACTTTGCAGGCTCATGATTTAATTATAGTAGAATCTGCCATTTGAGGTCAGGTCTAGATTTCCACCACTGTTTCTGTCATGAACAGAGATTAAATGCTTGTTGAGAGTAGATATGAGTTTGAAATCCATATCACAACAATGACATTGCTATGGCAGTTCTCCATAGTGTATGAGCAAGTGGCCCTGAAAAACGCCCTAAATATTAAGGGTCTTCAAGCACACTGTACACCAAAAGGGTCATAGACCCATGTGTCCTCCAATATGCCAGTTGGGATTTTTCTTCTGTGTACATTTTCCACACTGCAAGCTCAAGAACAGTCTTTGAATCTTAAGGTGGCACAGATATTTTCTTTGTGAAGAAAGCCCCTCGGACACCTAGGTCACTGGTGCCTCAGTGAAAAATTCTCATCCAATCTCTGAATCTCATTTACTGTACCATGACTTTCATCATACCCTCCCAAAATAACCCTTGAGTTTGATTTCCAGAAACTTCTGCCACGATGCTGTCAGCTACAGACCCAATCAGTGTTTGGTTCCAGGGAAGTACCTGCCTGCTTCGGACTGAGTTCCAACGCTGTGAAATCTGTCCACTTTCTACATCGTCTGTACTGATCAATTCTACACGGAGGATACAAATCTCATTCTCTTTAAAACCACTGTGAAAGGCAACTCAGTCTTCATGGCTGCCCTGTCTGGCCTCAGTGGGAAAGGATGTGCCAAATCTGCCAGAGACTTGATGTGTCAGGGTTGGAGTCACCCTCTCAGAGAAGAAAGGGAAGGGGTATAGGGAAGGGATTTAGCGAGGGAGAGATCAAACTGCAGAGGGAGCAGCATTTGGTATGCAAATAAATAAATAAATAAATAAATAAATAAATAAAATTTTAAATAGTAAAACTTTTTTATCACAAAACAAACAAAACAAAATCCATTGTCTACTGTAGAGAGCTCTGGTGACTCCATCCCTCTGTTTTGTTTTGTTTTGTTTTGTTTTGTTTTGTTTTGTTTTGTTTTTTTCGAGACAGGGTTTCTCTGTATAGCCCAGGCTGTCCTGGAACTCACTCTGTAGACCAGTCTGGCCTCGAAGACTCCATCCCTTTTAGCTCTGAAGTCAACATTTCCGCAGCAGACTGTAATGTGTTTCTTTCTTTTCCTTTAAACACGGATATCTAGGTTTACAGGACTATCTTCTGAAATTTCAATGCTCTCACAATCTTTACCCAAATCTTTGCCATCCTTAATATCTGCGTCTGAATACTGGCACAAGTCATTGTCTTGGTTATTCTTTCATAGAAAGATCAATTTCCAGATACTTCGACAAAGTTTCTGAGCATTCTTTTCTACAACGGGGACCATCTGAAGGTAACAGGGAGTAGTCAAGTATTTCAGAAGCTCTTTTCTTTCACATTTCAAGTGCTCTAGTATAGCAGGGGAGCAACAGTATTTTGTCATCTTTTCCACTCCACAGAATAGTGATTCCGATGTGTTTTGACTGTGTGAGTAAAAACCGAGCTCTCATGAAAGTAGAGCGAGCAGTGCCAGTCGCTTCGTGTCCCTTGAACTCAATATCGTTATTATAAATTGATAAACCACAAAGTAAATTCTGTCTAAGGAGATTCATTTTCTGTAAGATTGTACCTCCTTGCTGTTCAAACTGAAAGTGTAGAAAATCAGACTCCCAACTGTGGTCACAATCACTGATAAAAGTGGCTTTGAGGCTTCCACCAAAATAGCAGCCGAGGATGGAGGGAGAGAACACTTCCGGTGCTAACCAGTTTTATTCTTTATGGAGACAGACTGTCTGGATGCCCCACAAGGACAGGATGATTGACATCCCTCCTCATGTTTTGCTCACTCAGTAGATTCATGGTTGTCGCTGAAGGTCTTGCCTTGACTAGCTTTTGCCTTTGGCCTCGACACCAGCTCTTTTTACAAATGGCCAGAGTCTGGCTTCCTGGCCAGCTGCCAGGCCCGAAGTAGACAATCCTTGAGGCATATTGAGATTCCCAACTGTAGATTCAGGAAGGGGAAGGCAGTGGGGTACAGTGTGATCCAGTCCAATGGTTCCAGTCCCACTGGGCTTTAACCAGCTCTTTGGCTCTTATCCCAGGGCAGGTTGCAGAAGATCCAGGTCCCTACAATGGCTCCATTTCTGGAGACACAGGACCTTAGCCCGGATCTCTGGTTTCCTCCAAATATACAGACCTGGGGGAAAGGCTGCCATCCTAGATCTTGTCAATCAATTTTAATCTTGTAAAATATTTTGTATCTTTTATATAAATACATGTTACATGAAAATTGTGTCAGTATATTTTAAAGAACTTTACCTACTAGAGGCTAGTATTTTCACAAATTGCTTGCATAAACATATTTCTTATTTTTTATTATCTAATTTTTCAAATGGCCTTTTAATTAATGGACTGAAAATATGTAGTTGGATGTAATATTAAAATTAACTGGGAAATTTCATTGTTTACACGTATGAAAAGGGAATGAAACCAACTTTTAAGGTCAATTAAAACCAACTTTTGATTCTGAAACTGACCCAAATAGTAAATGATATTTTTGAACTATGTATGTTCTATGGCTCTATAGGGCATGCTTTTTGACTGTTTTAAATGACATGATTATGTCATTGCCACTTTCCATTACACGTGGTTATGATCTAAGGATGATTAAAATCTCATGTTGTATCAAGGAGCAAGTCAAAGTGAGAGCCTTCAATGACAATGACTTCTGATGAGCAAACGAGGTGAAAAACTGCATAAAAGTGACTCGAACAGGAAAGTGGGAATATTGGGCAGGGGGATTTAATTGAGAAGGAGAGGGAGACAAATGAAGAAGGAGAGAGGAGGGCAAAATAACAATAAAATGTCAGATAAAGGCACAAGGAGTCGTACTATTAAATGTCTACATAAACACCTACAATTTGTGTAAGGTGCTGTATCCATAGACATACATAGTTTAAATGAAAATTTCCCTTTAAGCTCTTTTGCCTAAGAGGATGTCAGAATGACTAACAGCAAAACTTCACATGACATGTTCCGCCCCCTTCTCAGACTGACTCTGAAGAGACACAATCAAGTCACGTTCCTGGTGAAAAAAACAAAAAAAAAAAGGTAAGTGTTCATTAGTGTTTGTAACGAATCTTTAAAATGAATGGGCTTTATCTGTCCTAACCAAAGTTAACTCCCGAATGTAACTAGAGGACTGTAGATTTAAACTCTTATCAGTGGCTGAGGTTATTACTCTTCTGATCTCAGCACATAAAAACCCAGGTCTAGGGTGTCGCATTATAACCGCCTTCTCACAGTTGGTTTCTCAGCCATGAAATCATCCTGATGGTGTCCCTTCATTCAGATGAGAAAATGAAGCTGAGTTCCTGTCAAATCCAAGGTTTTAAATAACAGTAATATCCCCTCCAATTTAAAAACAAATGTCCATTACATCTCAGCCACCAGACTGCTCCTTGTTAAAGATCTTAAATTCCTCATGGGAGGGATCCTATAATAACCCTTTTCACAGTTGCTTAACTCAGGTGCAGAGAGGTGAGACAACTCTTTGTAAAGCAGCATAAGTGGTTGATTATGTACTTAAGTTGTCTCGATCCCATATACTAAACTGGGGGAGTTAATTTGTGTTGATATAGCTGCTGACCTCAGTTATGGCTATCCCGTGCGAGAATAGTCATCGGTAACATCACCCATGCATATAGCTAAAACACTTCCCAGAGTTTGAGCACAGAATTCTTGTTGGATTACAGGGACACCAGAGAGAATGATACAGCCGTGTTAAAAATGCTGACACTTTGCATATTCACAACGGGAACTATTACACTTTTATGCCCATATTATTATTAAAGTGGTTGCGTCGAATGATTCATCTTGCATCTACGTTTAAGTGGAAATTCACACTTCTATAAATCTTAAGCAGACAAACTTTTCGTGTGCCTAAGTGCTAGGGCCTGAAGCCTCTGTGTAATGTGGGAAAGTATTTGGACAAAGTTACAAGTGCCTCTGAGTGTGTACGATTATACACAAGGTTTAATACGTTTTCTAATGTTACTGTACCCTTTTAAGTCCTTTCTCTAGCAGCTCAGTGCCAGCATCCTGTTGATCTGGACTCATAACCACTGCTTGATTAGTTCAGTACTTCTCAGTTTAATCTTTGTAGCTCATTCTCCTTAGAGAGACACACAGGCTTTATTCTGTATTTGGGTAGTGATTGCTCTCTCCTGTATTCAGAGACTTGGGTGAAAAATACAAAGAGAGCTATGGAACATACTTCTGGGCTGAAAATCATTAGCTTTAATCTGGGTCCAATTTTACTGATATAGCATAGTGTTTTGATTATTCAACACTAAGCCTACATCTCAATAATGTAAGGTCATCTTTTTTTTTCTTTCTATCTACATAGTTTTGGTACCCACAGACTTGGCATTCCTTTAAAAAATTCTATAGTAAGATGGACAGTGTCTATAAAACACCTGCTACATTTTAACCAGAATTGTATTCAATCTGTAAATTACTTTGGGTTGAGTTGATATCTAAACAGCATTAAATATGAATGCCGTATAAGCAAGTCAGACCTTAATATAATTTAAAAGAAGAAAGAGAAATGAATTTGAATTCTAGCAATCAGGAGATAATTGCTAGAATATTTCACTTTTAGAAAGTTGGATAAATATTAGATAAAAAGAAACTGAATTAAATATTTGGTTTACACAGGATTTACAGATATACATATTAAAATCAGTCATGATGGCAAAATTTCAAGCAAGGTGGTGTTTGTCTTGTTGTTAGTTGGGCATGGTTACTTAATGGGTAAAGGGGCTTGCTGCTAAGCTCAACATCTGTGAAAGTTAACTACATAGTTGCTGCTTTTCTTTTCCCTTCTGGATTTTATGTATCTGAATGTTTTGACTGTATGAAGACATATGGACCACCTATGTGCCTGGTGTATGAAGCAGGCAGAAATGGACAGCAGAGTCTCTGGAGCTGGAGTTCTGAACGGTTGAAGCTGCCATGTGGGTGCTGAAAACCAAGTGTTCAACCGAAGAGCTGTCTCTCTAGCTCTGTCATTTGCTTTTTATCTCCTTGAGTTACTTTTCTAATTACCCTGGTGTTGTCGTATGACATGTGGAACATGACATATGATGTATGTTATCTGATGTCCTTAATAAGCATATAAAGGACTTAAGCAAGTGTACTAGACCCTATGAGAATTAACTAGATCTCTCTAATGCTTTACCTGGTGGCAGAGGCACATAAATTATACAAATACATTTTACAAAGTGGCTTTTTCAGCCATGGAAGAGGGAAGTATTTAATCAAATTTGCTTGAATACTTTCTTTGTCAGCTAAACCCTGTTCACACATTGGAAATAACATTTTAAAGGAAACAAAGGATATTTTTAACAGAATCCACTTGTTACGTCTGAACACTGGACACAGGATAAACTGGCAAATAGTTATATTTGAGGGGGAAAAACTTAAATATTTCACTAGTAACCAAGAAAAACCTGAGTGTGTTTATACTGTTAGACATATGTCATCTAATTAAAGACAGGAGAATGTCAACTCCTTGTGACCTTTATTATTGCTGCCCCAGAACATTAAGTCGGCTCAATGTTTATTCTGTGTTATTTTCATTTGTTCTGATATTTTTGAAGTTTTATCCTTCTTTCCTTCCTTCCTTCCTTCCTTCTTTCCTTCCTTCCTTCTTTCCTTCCTTTTTTCCTTCTTTCCTTCTTTCCTTCCTCCCTCTCTCCTCCCTCTCTCCCTCCCTCCCTCCCTCCCTCCCTTCCTTCCTTCCTTCTTTCCTTCCTTCTTTCCTTCCTTTTTTCCTTCCTTGTTTTTTCCTTCATTCTTTCATTCATTCCTTCCTTCCTTCTTTCCTTCCTTCCTTCTTTCCTTCCTTCCTTCTTTCCTTCCTTCCTTCTTTCCTTCCTTCTTTCCTTCCTTCTTTCCTTCCTCCCTCCCTCCCTCCCTCCCTCCCTCCCTTCCTTCCTTCCTTCCTTCCTTCCTTCCTTCCCTTTTTTTTTCTGTCTTATTTCCCATAGCTCTATCAATGAAGCATAAAATACCTCCCTTTCTTGTAGTGGGTTGGCCTGATGATGCTTACATTCTAGTGTTAATACTAATTCCTCAAGACTTGGTTGCCCCAGAGACAAGAGAGTGCACATGTAGACAGAAGTGACTCTATGTAACCTTGTCACTAAGTTATTTCTAATTGGTAAATAAAGATACTGACAGCCAATAGCTGGACAGAAGAGACATTGGTGGGGTTTAGGATTCCAGGGCTTAAGGCCAGAGGAGAACCACGAGGGAGGAAGAAGGTAAGTAGAGAAAGAAACCTCCATGGGTTAGGTGAGTCATGAAATAACAGCCATGTGGGTGGGGTAATTAGAGTTAAGAGCAGCCCAAATCCAAGTGAAACATGGCAAATTGTATACTGGGTTTATTGGCTGGGAAATAGACACAGTAGTCATAGAGGATAGTTATCTGCCCAGCCCTGATTAAGGCCTACTATAAATATAAAGGTTATATGTCTTTTTTTTCTAGGAACTGAATGGATAAAGGTGAGGTCAAAACCCTGGATTGGGATTAAATATTTCTATGACACCTTCTATCGTGCTCTCTAAGTTACATGAGTTTCCTGTCTTGATAGTACTCTTGTCTTATGTTGGGTTTACTGAATAGAGTGGGAGATATCATTGATGTTGTTTTGTGATTGATGTTTGTTTTGTGGTATCTTTTTTTTTTTGTTTTAATTATTTTTTACATCTCTCTCTATCTTTTTCTCTCTCTCTGTTTCTCTATGTCTGCCTCCGTCTCTGTGTCTCTGTGTTTTTCTGCGTCTATGTTTCTGTCTCTCCATCTCTCTGTCTCTCTGTCTCTCTCTCATTCTTCATCCCCCCCTTTCTCTTATAGTGTGGGTTTTTTAAGACTCTATTTTCTGAAAGGCAGCCATCCTCATTAATTTCTCTCCCTTTAAAATTTTCCATCCCTAGTCACCTTCAGCCCAGAAAAAAAATTACTTCTTTACTTTTTTTTGCTCTCAAAAGTATGAAACACTGCTTATCTGCCAATATGTTTCCCATAATTACACTAAGGATCTTTTTACTCACATCTTCCTACATCCAGAACCCACATCCCAATAAAATGTCCGATTTTTTTTATTTCTTCCCTTTTCTGTTTTAAATCCTTCCTATGACTAAAGAATCAAAGCACATCTGCCCTCTGACTGAAGTGGGTGATGGATATGTGTGTGTGTGCCAGGTCAGGCTTTAGAAAGAGCTTCAAAGCCTGGCATATGACAAAGGTCCAGGAATACAGGATGCAAGGCTAATACACCTGTTCATGTTTCTAAGGTTCTATGATGCCACCAAATAATAATGTGGACATTTCAGATTCCTGGTGAGATAGAAGGAGAGGAAATAGTTCCTGAACATAAGTTAAAGTCACAGAGCATTTGCGTGGCTGATACACATCACTCATGTGCCTGACCTTAAAATATAAGAAACTTAAAGTCTCATGGCCATATCCATCATGGGAGCCATGTTGAGATGTTAGAACTAAAGTCAAGTAAAGAGAATAGAATTAAGTTCTTAATTAATTAATATAATTAGAATAGCATTTCTTTTAAAGTGAAAACAAAAACCTTTCCTTTGAATCCCACTTCTGTGAAGTAGCTTTACTGAAAATCATACTTTTCTTACATCCAGAGAAAATAGCCACAGGGGCACATTTCAGGGGGTTTATTTGATATTTCTGGGGCCCTATACAAATGCTTCTGTAACAAGAATTTTCACTATGGACAAAATCTGTTCCTCATCTGATCTCTCATTTCTAACAATGATAAAGCACATGAAAAAAAATATCCTGGGATGTTATCCACTGTCATCAGCATCATTAATATCATAAAACCACAGAAAACATGTAATCGAGCTAATTGAGACATCTAAAAGTAAAAGATAAAAATTTTCCTTGTTAAGTATAATTGATGGGACAAACCTATATGAAAGGTTAATAATTACTTTAAAACTATTGAATCAAGTGAGAGTGATGTCTGACTGTAATTACGTGGAGTAAAAGGGCAGATTCACTTTTATATGTTAAAATCCATTTATTCATTATGCAGAGAAGAGGTGTGGAACATTTTATTATGAAAATCTGAATTAACATTTTACTTTTATTAAGTATTCAAGTCTACTTTCATGGCTAAACACTATTTATGTAATTTTATGAACATCTTTTTTTTTAAATTTCATCTTATTCACTTATTAATTTTAATGAATCCTGTATGAGACGACAATATCTAGGTCTATGACTCTGTTTTCAAATGCCCCTATATCCTTATAGTCCTAATGATAATGGATGCAAAAAAAAGTGATGATGTAGGGGGTGGGCATATATTTTAAACACCTATTTTATTATTAGTTATAGAAAAGTCTATACAGAATTTAAGGCCCTTAGATGAAGAACTATAGGCAATTAATGACAGCTAAAAGAGGAGTCTTCTTTAGGTTTCCAAGCTCTATGGTAGGTTATCTAATCAGAGGTAGTCAGTGCTATACATATGTACATATGAGCAAAACAAAACAGACTCACCAGAATGTAGACATCTTAAAGGCACGCACGAAAGGATTCTGACTCAGACTGAGATGTGACAGGAGTGACTTGGGGAACTTTTCTATGATTGAACGTTTATGATTGATCACACCATGTGATCAAAGAAACGTTGACAAGATCAGCAGATGATGAAAGAAAAGGAGTCTGGTATATGAGTCTATCATGGTGGCTGGGCTATGAATCACAAAGTGTATACGAGACCCCAGTGAGGACAGTGACAAGAGCAAGACAAGACTGTTAACGAAGAACGTTCCTGTACATCAAAATAATGGACTCCAAATATGACATCATCAGAAGTAACCTATTTTGCAAGAGATTTTCTTATAGAAATTTGTAGCAAAAACATACATCTATTCCAGCAGTAAACACATGACATAACATGGCCAGGGAGATTCCAACAAAATACATGAATTGGTAGTAGTTTCTCCTCTAAGATCCATGATTTCAGTAGTCGCATGTAATGATCTTGCTCTTACTGAGCAACTCTTGAGTCTAGTTAAATAGCTATTGGTTTCCTCCCAGATAGTATGACATCGTTGCACTTTGAGGGATATCATACGATGCTGGTTAGCGTTGTGGTCCATATATCACATCTAGTAAGACTATTGGTTCCTTCCTTCCCTTAAGAACTTGAGTATCTATTTCGAGTACCACTATCACGAAAGCTAGTCCTCAGGGAGGATGCTTTGTAGTCAATCCAGCTCTAATCCCAAGTCTTGCATCTGGAGTGCATGGTGTCTTCAGCAAATACGATGCAGTTCTCTCATGCACTGAAGTTTATTACTTTTGAAATCTCATGTTTCTCAGTGGGTGGATCACTATGTGTGTTCTTCCAAACGTGACTTCAGTAAAAGCCTGGAGAAATAAGCCTTAGTGTGATGTTTGCAGGATGACTGGCCTGTAGCAGGTTAGGATTATCAGAGGTCAAAGTACGGATATTAAACTTAAAGTTAAGCATTAGAAACAGCACATTTCAAAGCTCAGAGTACTGCTTTGTGCTTCCAGTCCTTCCAAGATCATGTTCAAGTTTTTTCCTTGCTTCTGGTGACTTTTTAAAGGGTCAGGCACTGCCATAGGGAGCTTTGTTTTAGGCTCCTGATTTGACAATGCCCTGAATATATACTCTATATGTTTTAGCAACTCTGGAAAAGGTCTTTCTAACAACAGCAATGCAAGAAAACTGAAGAAGCAAAACAAACAATGAATGAACCCATCCTTGGGACATTATGCAAAAGGAGAAGTTAGACATCTTCTGAGTTTGGTCCAGGATTATGTATATTTATAAAAATAGTCATGGACATATTACTGTGGGAAGCATTACCTTGGTTGAGAAAAACAATTAACTAATATGATGTGCATGAAAAAATTAAGATAAAGAAAGAATGACTGCAGAAAGGAGAAATTCTAGAAAGGTTTAAAAGAGCATGAAGGAAACTAGAGATAGTTTCTGCAGCATTGGATGCTCCTATCTAGAGCCCAAGCTATGTATCCTGAAGCTGAGTTATAAAGCAAGCCAAGATGCTGGGATTGCACAGGTACTGGAAACCCACATGAATCAGAACTTCCCTGAGAGGATCACATGTTCAGTGCAAGGAACCATTAGAAATCAGGGTGAGGCCAATTAACAGAGTAGTAACTAAATGATGTCTTTGTCAATTAAGAGCCTCCTGGATTGAGTTGCCCTGCTTGAAACTGAACCTGTTCACTGAGTGCATAAAGACTCTAAGTGAGACCTGGATAAGCTTCATTGAGTCATTTGTCTAGATACTTTAGATTTCACTGAAGAATTTACAGTATTGTTTGAGTTTTTAGTTGCTTTGTGTGAACCATTTTTTAAACATTTGTATTTATTCAGCCACCTGTGACTAAGATGACATCTTAGTCAAGGTTACTATTGCTATGATGATGAATCACCATGATCAAAAGCAACTTGAAGAGGAAAGAGTTTATTTGACATTTACTTCCACATCACTTTTCATCATCAAAGGAAGTTAGGACAGGAACTCAAATAGGGCAGGAACCTAGAGGCAGAAGCTGGGACAGAAGCCATGTAGGGGTGCTGCTTATTGACTTGCTCAGCTTGCTTTCTTATAGAATCCAGGGCTAGTATCCTAGGGGTGGCCTCATGAACAATGGACTGAGGTCTTCCATATCAATCACTAATTTAAAAATCAAATACCCTACAGATTTTATGGAGGTATTTTCTCAATTGAGGTTCCCTTGTATCTACATACTCCAGCTTGTATCAAGTTGGCATTAAACCAAACATCACATTTTTTTCATTTTTTTAATTTTTTAATGAAAAATATTTTTAATACAACATACTTTGACTGTGGTTGCTCCTCCCCCAACTCCTCCCAGATCTTCCTCATCTCCCCTTCTATTCTTTCAACTCTACCTCTTCTTCTTCTTTCTATTGAGAAACTAGACAGACAAAAATAGCAAATAAATGATAGTAAAAATCTAACAGATGGCGTAAGAAACACATACCTGCACACACATACACATATATCATGAAAGCCCACAATCAGAAATCATAATACACTTGCAAAGACCAGTGAGATTTAAAACATGGCCAAACAAAGCAATATGAGACAAAACGTCTACAAAAATATCATTGAACTTGTTTTATGTTGGACATGTACTGCTGGGCAGGGGACATGCCCTTAAGTGTGGTTAGTATATCTAGTGAGACTTCTTTAGAGAAAGCTAATTTTTCCTTTGCAAGCTGATGTCAATTCGAGATAGTTTCCTGGTTAGGGACAGGAACTTGTATTTACTTCCTACCCTTATTATTAGAACCCCATCTGTCTTGAAAATGTGAAGAGCTTGTACACTCTGCCACAGTCTCTGTGAGTCCATATGTACATCTGTCTTACTGTGTATCGAACACAGGGATTCTTGGTGCCATTCGTCCCACCTGGTTCTTGCATTCTTTCATTCTCTTTACAAAGGGAGATAGTTGTCTAGTTGTAACAAAGTTAAGTTGTTAAGTCACAGCTTGACTGATTAATAGACAGAGAAATAACTAGATCATATTCTGTAGGGAGGAGAGGCAGCACTGAGCATGTGAAGTCATGATAGGATGTGTGTCATTGACATGGACATGGTAAAGACCTCAGACCCATGTGAAATTAACATATGGCATATGGGTCAGGTTTGAAATTAGCAAAGCATGAACTTTTATGGATAATTGATCAAAATGTGCAGAACAAGCCTCTGTAGCTTTTTTCCCTAGGACTTTTATATCCTGAGATGGGGCTTCTCACCTACAAACACTTCCTACTTGCCCAGGCCCTCGGGGGATTCAACGAGACCCTAGGGAAGGGGGCGAAAGAATGAAGGGATAAGAGACACAAAGAAGAAGCACTAGTCTGAATATCTGATCAAGTGTTTAAACTTTATTATTCAGGCCTGTGTTATAAAGACAAGCAGGTGGGAGGTCATCTAACAGTCAGGGTCCAGGACCATCCAATAATTGCAAAGTTCTCTATGCCTACAAGCATTCATTCCTTAGCCCAAAGCACTTATCTAAATATTTTCTCACATGCAAGAGGGCAATAAAACATTTCTTGACTCAAGCTGCTTATTTGGCTAATATTTTCTCTCAGGCAGGAGGGCAATAAAGTATTCCTTAATTCAGGCTGTTTACCTAACTGGCATTTGCCCTCAGGCAGGAGGGCAATAAAGTCTTGGCTTCCAGCACCTACTGAGACTGGTTAAGTCTTCCCCCTGAGCTGTTTATAATAATAAACATGCTGAGGTTTCTAGATGCAGTGGTGGTAGGTGTAGAGTTCACATGAGAGTTCACAGCCCACAACCCCAGTTTTTTCTCTCTGTGTGTTGGTCCTAATCAGATCAAGGCACCAAACAATGTGGAGACTCATAATTTTAAACCCATAAGCAATAATCAATCAAGAGTCCTTGTGCTCTATTGGAAATCAAACCATATAAAGATTTTTAAAACAGCCTCCCCACACATATGTCACAAATGTGCAGCTTAGTCTTCATGTGTGTCCCATACAACTGAAACAGGGACTATCCCAAAAGCTGTTACCTATATGTAGCATATGTTCTACTAGCTGGGATGCCTTATCTGGAATTAGTGGGAGACAAACCACCTAGCTTTGAAGATACTTGAGGTTCTATGGGACCCCCCCCTAACCACACAGAGGAGAGGAGGGAGATGTGGGGGAGGGTTGTGGGAAAGAGTGACCAGGAGAGGGGGCAGTGATTAGGATGTAAAGTGAATAATTTAACGAATTCATTTAAATTTAAAAATGGAATTTAAAAAAGAACTTTAGTTATTGAGCTAGCAATATCTTCCATAATTTTCTCTAAATTGAAACCACAATTATTTTATCCCCCTCATGATTTTAAGAGAATTTTGGTTAATTTATTAGCATTTGCTCATTGATTCATTTGATACCTATTAATGAGTGTGAACTAAGTGTTCAGGATCTTGTTAGTTGCCAAGTCTAGAGAATAATTGTGGAAATTATCCCACAAGACACAGAGAAATAATCAAACGGGTGTAAGAGGCTGAAAATATTGTAGCTGGGGGAAAAGAATATATCCACAGAGCAGTGACTAGAAGGAAGACTTGGAAGGGACAGTCAGAAAGAAGATGGAGGAAATAAAGCTTACGCTGGCATATAAAAATAAAAATCTGTAGACGAGGCTAATAAATGAAATATTTTCCTGACGATTATTTCAAGCAGAACTCTGCATCCAGCAAGTGTAGTGAGAATTTTGATTTCTTAAAGCAAACAAACCATATAATAAAAAGAAAAGAAAAAGAAAAATTACAGAAATCGGAATAACCTTCCATTTTAATCCCAGGTATGGGATACGTGTTGCTTCAGATTGTCTGCAGCAGCTGATTATGATCTGTCTTCTGCTCTAGCTGGGGTGTGATTTCTCCCGCCGCTGATGGGATGTGCGACTGTGTGATGTTTAGAATTCTGGGGACTCTCGATCTGGAATATACATGCTAGGTTGCTGAGACACAAGGTAGTTGTTGTTTGTGAGTTGTTGGTGTTGGTTGGTTTCTCTTGTTGGAGGTTTGTTAAGTAGTCAGGCTCAAAGGAAGAAGCGACAAGAAGAAATGAGATATCCTGACAGCAAAGATCAAACTTCCTCCAGGGAGTTTGATACACCAAATCAGCAGGAAGTAGTCTAACTGTAAGTAACTATAATGTTGCTCCTTTCTCCTCTATTCTTTTTTCTTTCCTAACTAGTGTTAGGGGGTTGAAAGGGTTGAAAGAAGGTGGAGCAGAGTGGAAGAAAGAAGAACCCACTAACTAGCCAAAGTCTGGCTACAAAAACAAGGATCTTACTCTAAGAAATAGAAATCAAAACAGCAGTATAATCTAACATAACAGAGACAGAGAGGATAGCAATGGTGAGGATGCAGAAGCAAGCACCAGATATTTGTGAAGAGGCCTCTAAGCACCGTATAGGAGTAGATGGCAGGCTAGTAAATAACTCAAAAAAAAAAAAAACCACTTCTCATTAACAGCTGCCAGATGTACCAGCCTGAGTATAGAAGCAGTTGGGATGATGTCAAAATCCATAGCTTGACTCACATAGACAAAGGCTTGGGTGTTTTCCCATGGGTCCTAAGGCATTACTCCTTGTCATGGCTGTGCCCATGTCAATGGTAAACTCTCACTCAGGCCTTCTTCCATTCCCTACTGGATACCATCAGTTGCAGTTGAGAAGTAGCTTAGTTGGCAGAGTGCTTGCTTGCCTAGCATGTACAAATCCCTGGACTCTAACCTCAGCACCACATAAACTAAACAGGGCAGGGTATGCCAAGACAGTAATCTTAGAACTCGGAGGTAGAGGCAGAGGATCTAGGGAGAGTAGGGGAGAGAGAACAAAAATTGGCAGTGGGCAGGCGGTAAGAGGTTGAGGAGTGGGGGTAGAAAAGGTGAAATGGAGGGTCAGGGTGGTGGTGGGGAGCAATCTCTAGGACATGCCAGAGACCTGGACCACCAACCAAAGAGCAAACATGGGCTGGATCTAGACCCCAACCCCACACATACGTAACAGAGGTGCATCTTTGTCTTCATGTGGGTCTCCCAGCAACTGGAGCAGGGACTGCCCCTAAATCAGTTCCCTGTATGTGGATCCTGTTCCCCTAACAGGGCTCCTTTGTCTGGTCTCAGAAGGAGAGGACGTACCTAGTCCTGCAGTGACTTGATGTGTGGGGCAGAGAGGGGATTGATACTGAAGGGGTCCCCTTCTCCGAGGAGAAGGAGGGGGTACTGGAGAATGGGGAAAGGATATGTGTGGGGGGGGTACTGGCAGGAGGGGGGGGTTGAAACTGAAATGTAAATTGAATAAATCAATTTATATAGGAATCTAAGGTCATCCTCAGGCTGTATAGCAAATTCAAGTCTAGCATGGAAAACATAAAACTCAGAGAGGCGTCGGAAACTGAGAGGGGAGTAGAGGGGATAAGAGAAGAGAAAGGAGGAAGAGAGGAGAGAGGTGAAGTATAACTGGTATTGCAGAGTAGAAATGGAAAGGATTGAGCTTGGTTCCAGGCAGAGCAGACAGTTAAGAGACCTAATAAGCCAACCTCTACAACCTGCCTCTCTTCACCTGCCTAGATGCGATTACATTGATGTTAATGTTTTATGATTCATTCTTCAGACTTCTGCATTTTCACTGGAGATTTCAATCCACTCACGTTTAAAGCACTCATGAACGAGGAGAGCCTGGATGGCATCGTTTTTCTTACGCGCTTCGTGTGCCGCATGGAACTGTCTATCTCGTTTCTCACAACGATGCTCTCGTTGGTCTTAAGTTGCTTTTTTTACAATGATGAACTGTTTGACTGTTTTCCCCCTTATTTCCTCTTAAGTCTCTCCCAGGAACCGTATAGATTTAGTATAATACCCTAGATTCATCACATTCCACAGCTTTTTACTTTGAAGGGACACGACTCTTCCTATGTAAGTAACTATGTGGATACTTTCTCTTCCCGTGGTTGCAGATGAGAAGTCTGCTGTTAGCGTCATTAAGGTTCCCCTGTACGTGAGGAGTCACCATACTCCTGCTGCATGTATGACGCTCTGTCTGTAATACCTGATCGGAACAGTGAGGGGCTTTGAAGTTCAATGAACGCCAATGAGGGTATCCCCACTGTCCATTAGCTAGGTGGCTAGAACTTACTAGATATCCCCTCTTGTGGCTCTTTTCCTCCAGTACCTTCTCCAGTGGAAAGGCTCCTGTGTTTCATTTCGATCCAGGAGTCTTGAAAGCTCATTTATTTAATTTCATTTTCCTTCATCCCGTTCTGCCGATGCTACAGTTTTTGCCTCATCTACAAATTTCTGGTTCTTCAAGCGGGCTTATTCTGCTATGGAGGCCATGTAGAGTCAAAAGTATTCAGCTTAAGTCATGATTGAGTTTTCTAGTTTCATTTATCTGTCCTTTTTGAGAACCGAGCCTTAATTTGGTTTTGACCTCGTTGACGCTGTCACTCTCTGCAGTCTCTTTATTTGAGGACACTCTGTAGTTTTTATATTTGATGATGATGTGACACATTTACATGCACTCAAATAAACTGTCATGCCACGGTTGGGCTCCTTACTGGTCTAAAAGTCTCCTGCTTAAGACAGCTCAGACTTCTGTACCATTGTCCTTTGTGGCTTTGTGGAGATATCAGTCCCACTGTATGGGTTTCTACTGAGGACTAGGCTACAAAAGTCAGGGGAACTTACTCATGACTTTGTTAACTAAACTTGGGTCAAGGGAAGGTGGACAGAGTTATCACTGAGGTTCAGATTTGATTTCAGTCTAAAGAAAAGAAAGCATCTGGGTATATTTTAAAAACCTGTATCCCTAAAACAAAGAGAAGAACCTGACAAATAAAAGCTATTAAAATTGTAGGAGAATAAGATAATCGCCCACACAATTGTCTTTCCTCATTATTGTTTTACATCAAGACACCAGATGCGTTCTCATACTGAACAGATTGCTTTTCCCTCGCAATTAAATATATAAAATCTATGCAGGCCAAAGTGTACTCTGATAATTATTCCAATACCCATTTTTGTTTGAAAATAATAAACACGGGAGCATAAAACAAGCACTTTCATTCAAAACTGGAAAGAAATGAAATTAAGCCGGCCCATATAAAAGAGATGGCAGAAGATATCAAAATCATTTAATTTTATTTTATTTCAAATTAAAGGAACTCATATGCCCAGGCTTTTGTAAATGCCCTGTGTATGCTTCATTCAAGCTGCCTTCTTGCCAGGAGCTCTGTTCATTTACCCTTTACATTCACCACAATATAAACCCACACCCATAGTATAAATGAATAAATACATACACAATACATGGTAAATAAAATATAATTGTATGTTTTCTAAAATACTCTCTCCTTTTGCCTTGTGACTCACAACCAGTAGGTCTCAGGATAGGTAAACTTTTCTTTGTGACAACTTCTATTTGTCGGCTATATCATTTAAAGTAAAGTTAAATGGAAAGATTTTGATGTTTTCCGCTAAATGTTTGCTCTCAGAGATAATCTATGGTTAGTAAGCAGTCAGAACTTGGGCAAGAATGTCAGTGACCTTTTACATTGTTGAGTGACATACAACTGAGAGTAGAAAGGTTTGAGAAGTCCTATCCAGCAGACACATGTATAATTTATTTTGCGAGTCTATCAGCAGATGTGGGAGGTAGGAAAGAAATATATTTTATGTATTTTAACTACAGACACATTTCCTGTCTTAGGTTTATCATTGCTCCAGTGAAACACCATAATCAAAAGCAACATGGAAAGGAAAGGGTTTATTTGGCTTATGCTTCCACATCACTGTTCATTATTAAAGGATGTCAGAACACGAACTCAAACAGGGCAGGAGCTAATGCAGAAGCCATGGAGGGATGCTGCTGCTGGCTTGCTCCCCATGGCTTGCTCAGCCTGCTTTTTTATACAACCCAGTGTTGAAGTCAAGTCCCATGCTCGCAAAATTAAGACTCAGACTCAACATAAATACCTTGGCCATGTAGCTAGGCTCTTCTCTGACTAGATATAACTTAAAATACCCCATTTACTCTAGCCTACAGTCTGTCAAGTGGTTGGTTGCCTGTGCTCAGGTACCATGTGCCCATCTTGTCACATGATTCCAGCAAATCTTCTGCCTGGCTCTGTCCCAGAATCCTTTTTACTTTGCTGATGCGCCACTTCTACTTCCTGCCTAAGCCATAGGTCATAGGCTTTTTAATTGACAGGTGATGAATCCATACAATACACAAGATAATATCTCTACAACCCATGACCACCAGCAGAGAGGGATGGCACCACCCACAATGGGCTGGCCCCTCCCCCATCAATCACTAATTAAGAAAATGTCGTACAAGCTTGCCTACCGCCCCATCTTACAGATGTGTTTTCTTTCTTGAGGTTCAATCCTCTCAGATGACGTTAGCTTGCATTAAGTTGACATAAACCATCCAACACAACTGACCTTTGACACACTTTTAAGCCACCTTTCCTTTCCTGATCATCCCTGGGATCACACATTATCCTGAACATCCCAGTATAAAACACTTTACAGACTTAAAAATTCGCTCAGTCCTTACAAGCTCACTTTCAAATTCAATCTCTTTTAAAGTCCAAATTGTCTTTTAAACCCTAAAATCTCTTTAAAAATTCACAGCCTTTTTACTGTGCATTCTTATAAAATAATAAAAAAAATAGGTAGAAATATTTTCTCACTTTAAGAGGGAAGTATCAGGGTGCAGTCACAATCCAATCAAAGCAAAACAAAATTCCAACAGTGTTCATCAGTCAATGCCCAATACCTATGATTGACTCCTGATCTTCTGAGCTCTTCCAATGGGCTTGGATCACTTCTCTGACTTCACTCTCTACAGCACACATAGCTTGCCTAGACTCTAGCTGGCTCTACCCTTCTGTTGCTTCTGTTCTTGGTGGTTGCAGCATGGTATTGTCATCTCTGGAATTCTGGGGTCTCTTGTGCAACTGGACCACAGTTTCACCAATAGGCTCTCCTGGATTCTCTTCAAGGGATTCAGTCCTGCAACACAGTGCCAAGCCTGAGTTCCTCTCCATGACTCCTTCATGTCTTCAAAACTAGTAACACCATTTGGGTGACTCTTACAGCCTACCAAGCTCAGCTGCCAGTGTGAGATATAACCTTGCCCACCTCTGAATCACAGCTTCTATGTATTGACTCTGTGAAAATACTTCCCATAAGATTTCACCCCCGTGTTGCTCGTCTCTTCTTAATCAGTTCTAACTTCCTAGGGTGAACTGACCAGCAACAATTGTCCCAGGAAAGGAAAGGTTTTTCATCAGTGGTTCTAGTTTCTTGTTAACTACAGCAGATTCTTCAACTCCAGCTAATCAGAACCACAGTTTCTCAACTCAAAATAGCAAACAGCCCTGAAAGTCTTTAAGAGACTCTCAAATTTCCCCCAAGAACTTCAAAAGCCAGGCCTCCATCATCTACATTGCTTTCAAGATTCTTATCTTTCAAGCTCCCACAGAACAGCTCACCAAGTCTTGAATGCTCAATGGCTTTTTAGCCCAAACTTCCAAAGACTTTCCACAATCCTCCCCAAAACAACATGGTTAGGTCTGTCACAGCAATGCTCCATGAACCAGATAGTAGTTTGTCTTATTTAGAGTTGTGATTGATATGATGAAAAACCATAAACACAAGCAACTTGGGTAGCAGAGAGTTTATTTGGTCTGTATATCACTGTTCACCATTTGAAGGAAGTCAAGGCAAGAACCCAAACAGAGCAGGAGCTCAAACAGGGCAGGAGCTTAGAGGCAAAAGTTGAAGGAAAGGCCATAGAGGTATGCTGCTTACTGGCTTGCTCATCCTACATTTTTATGGAACTGAGGACCACCGGCCTAGGGATGGCACCACCCACAGTGGACTGGGCCCTCCCTCATCAATCATTAATTAAGAAAATTCCTCACAGTCTTGCTTATAGCCTGATATTATGGAGGCATTTTCTTAATCAAAGTTACATTCTTTCAGATGTCTTTAGCTTGTGTCAAGTTGACACAAAACTATCCAGCACACCCACTTTCATTGTTTCTGTCTCTGGCTAATGTTTTCACCAACACATGCTTGACTTGGAGACATAAGAATGTAATAACTCAAGCACCTATTTACGGGGTCTCTCAGTCTCTGAACTTTATCAGATCCTACTTACACCAAAGTACAATCGGAGGCAATGACTAGATCAATATAAGCAATCTGTATTTAAATTGATCCCCCATAATCCCTAGAGATTTTCGTTCTCTTCATCCCAGGATCCACCTGAGATAAAAACACATTTTTAGTAGGCAACGCTGCTTGGCATTAGCCAACACTTCAAAAGTTCAAGGGCATATCTCCTAGTCTCTCAAGTACTGCATATTCATGAGTGCAAATCTTGAAAATAAAGATAAATGTGGAGACAGTGGCTCTAATTGGGCAGTGGATTCTGCGTGCGTGAGGTTACTATTTTTAATCTTTAATTTGTCCTACAGAGCTTTCCTATGGCATGTCAGGGTTTTGTGAACTTGTTGGGTGTGGAATCTATTAGAAAATAATGAAGCAGAAAGCAGACTTACTCAAGGATACTTTGCATATTTCTTCTCTGGAGAAATTCCTTTTTCTAAACATCCTGTGACTCCAAATGATTCTTGCTTTTACCAAGAGTGCCAGAACTGTGACCAGAATCTGAGACAGTGATAGAGCCATGCATTGTGATGAGCCAGACTGGAAATACATTGTCTGAACTGGAAGAGAAGCTGTGCAGGAAAGCAAAGGAAGCGGAAGTTGATTTTAACAGCACATTCAGTCATCACCACAGCCCAAGAAATTCAAGTCTGGACTCAAAACTTGAATTCCCCATTCAGCAAAATGGAACAGCACAATCAGACACCTCTTCCTAGAAAACTGTATAGCTATATAGCTACATTATGTCTGAATGTAAGCCTTTACCACTTAAAATATTTTTATTAATACATATATATAATTATATACATATACACACATATAGTTATATAGATATACCTATACATATACTACATATACCTATACCTATACTACATAAACACATACACACACATGCATACATGCATACACGCATACATACATACACGCATACACGCATACATGCATACACACATACACATATACATCATATCCATACCTTACACTCTCATCCAAGTTTTATCCCCATTAGTGTCCATCATACTTGCTTCCCAATTTCTTATTCTCTCCTTATGTTTCTTCTGTTTGTTTGACTCCACTGGATCCATTTAATGTTGCCCTTATTCACATGGATATGAGCTCTGCCATTGAAGCAAGAATGCCGTTCCAGTGGCCACACTACTGAAGAAAATGACTCTGTCTCCCTCAGCAGCTATCAGCTGCAAATAGCTCCTCACTTAGAGGTAGATACTCAGGAGCCCCTCCACCTTCCATGATAGAATTTCTAACTTGTTTGGTCTTGTGTAGGTAGTGTGTAGCTAGTCATGGCTGCTGTGAGTTCGTGAGTGCAAGAGTCATGCTGTAAACAGGTGACAGCACTTTATAATATCCCTCGTCATCATTCAGCTGTTACTTCTTCCCCCCATCTCTTCTGAGATGTTCTCTGAATTTTGTGTGTGTCTCTGCATGTGAGGGGGTGTCAGGGAGAAATATATATTTCTCATTGACAGCTAAGCACTCACAGGACCTCACTCTTGGGACTTTGAATAATAGTGTGCCTCTACATTAGCTACTAGCCTCTGCAAATAACATGCTTCTCTGACAAGTCTGAGAGCATCAGAAATCTATGAATGGAAACATGGGTATTTAAAAGACAGTTTGACATGACTAGGAGATCCATAGCCAAACATTACACTGAGATAGGGAAGTCTTGTGAAAGAGTTGAGGGAAGGGTTGAGGAATCCGGGAGGGAGGGGATCAGGACTCTACAAAAAGATCAACAGAGTCAACTGAACCACCAACCAAAATGCTTACAAAAGTTGACCAAGGCCACCCAGCACATATGTAGCAGATGTGCAACTTGGTCTTTATTCAGGTCCAAAAACTGGAGTGGGGCTGTCCTTGAGTTTGTTGTCTGACTGTAAATCCTCTAGCTAGGTGGCCTTGTCTGATCTCAATGGGAGAGGATGTTCCTAGTCTTTCAGTTACCTGAGGTTTCAGGGTGGGTTGGTACCAAGAGGGGAACCTCCTCCTTTTCAGAGGTGAAGTGAAGGGGTGGATGATGGGAGGGGCTATGCAAGGGGGGACTGGGAGGGGGGCTGGGTTTGGGATATAAAGTGAATTGATTAATTAATTAATTAATTAATTAATGGAAAAGTGAGGAAAAAAACAAAAACAAAGCAACAAGTTCTTCCCTAGAGCCTATGACTTCCCTAGCCATGGGTTTTGATGAAGTGCTAGATATAAATTTTCTCCTATGGGGAAGACATCAAATCCAATCAAGAGAGAGACTAGTTGCCTCCATCACAATTATGTTACTATGGTAGCAGTGAGCATATTGCCTGGAGGGTCAGTGTTGAAGCATGAAATCCCCAGTGTTAGAGAGAGAGAGACCATCCTTGTCCACTAGCAGCCTGCATGGCACCTTCCAGCAGTAGGAAAGCCAGTCAGCAGGCAGAGGTTCCTGGTTATTTCAAAACTGAGTTCTCTGTGTCCTGAAAACACTGTCCATTGCCTTCAGCAATAGTCCCTTGCCATCTAGTTAAAGTGGAAAAGCAAGGGCAACAGCAGTAGCCTTTATTGGTGAGGTGGTAGGTCCCTGGGGTCCTCTCTGATGAAAAACTCCTAGGGAGGTAGTCCTTTTTTTCTGGATTTTCATATAATAATCCATGTCCTCTGAGAGCAGCATGGTTCGCTAAGACACAGAAAATCTGTTAATATTCCTTTAAAATATACTTCAATTACCTCCCAAACAGCTGGGCTATAAGGCTTCCTCAGCATCCTTCAGTTTTCTTAATTTACCATGATCTCTCCTTGCTCTTCCTCCTGTCTCCATCCCCACATAAACCATCAACTTGCAGTATTCTTGCTTTCCATGTTCTTTCACAGAGAATATGTGTATCCCATTAGCCCATTTATTGTTCCCTACCTGGCTAGATTGTAAGACTATTGCTTCCAAATTAGCTCAGACACACTTCGTTTTAGATAAACCTTCTGTTGGCCTCTCATTTTCTTTTTTCTATCATCCCACTACTTGGTGGAACTCTTCTGATCCGTGAATTCCCCTCCCTACTTTCATTTCACCTGTATTCAACTAGTTACATTCCCTGAATGTGCCCACTATGGTGCTATGGTCTGGTTGTAGCTTCTTGGCTTCCACATGTGCCTCATGTTAAACACATACAACAAAATGATATCTTAAGGTAGAACCTCCATAGACAAAAGAGTATGAAGTGTTTGTTTCTCTTGAGCCTGGGTGACCTCATTCAACAAAATTTTCCAGTTGCATCTATTGCCTTGCAAATTCTATTCTTCATGTTTGTATATCTATACCTATTCCTATACTCTATCTATCTATCTATCTATCTATCTATCTATCTATCTATCTA
>NW_021604786.1:926973-935795 GCF_004785775.1 Grammomys surdaster
TATATATATATATATATATATATATATATATATAT
Organism: Grammomys surdaster; assembly: GCF_004785775.1. Classification (NCBI taxonomy): domain Eukaryota; kingdom Metazoa; phylum Chordata; class Mammalia; order Rodentia; family Muridae; genus Grammomys; species Grammomys surdaster. The sequence continues at coordinate 927,009 of NW_021604786.1, forward strand.
ATATATATGCCACAGTTTTATTATCTAACTATCTGCTGATGAGAATCTAGGTTGACCCATTTCTGGTTATCTCTGTAGTGTGATATAAATTCCCTTGGTTATGTGTTCAACAGTGGTGTAGCGGGATCACATGCTTGGTCTACTTCTTGCTGTTTGGGAAACCTCCAGACAGATTTCTAGAGTTGCTGCTCCCACTCACATTCCTCCATACGGTATATAAAGGTTTTCCTCTCTACACATCTGCACCAGAGTTATTATCACTTCTGCCCATGATACTGACCATTCTGACTACTCATTTCTCATACAGATCGCTCAAGGGTGCCATAGTGTTTAATGTGATTTTTCCTTTCCAGTGGAATTCTTACCCTGGGGGATTCTGTACTATATTTACACATTTAAAACCTGGCACCCGAGAATTTGCGCTAGGTGGCTTGAAGTGAAAGTTTCTGTTTGTAACAGGTGATTCAGACTCACATGATGCGTTGCTGAGGCGAAACCTGTGGAACAACATGTGATGTTGGAGAGACTATTAATCAGGTTCAACAGACAGTGGTAGCACGCTTGCATAGCTAGCTGTGCAGCTCTTCACTGGTATCTTACATCTTCACTGGTCTTCACTTTCTTGAGAGAGGCATGACTGAGAGTTCCTGGCATTCCAGCTGGTCCTAGTTGCTCATGCTGACTCGTCTCAGTTCTGCAGAGGCCTGGCGCTTTCTGCTGGATCATGCTGCTGCTGTTGACTCATGTTTGGTGACACTTTAGAACTGGAGTGGTGGTATCCTGACACTACTGAACTGGACTGCTGGGATCCTGACAAAGGACACTGGAATCGCCCCCAAAGAACTACTACTAAACATATCTCTTTGTCCTATTTATCAACTTCCTCTCTTACTTTTGAACAGTGGACTAGAAAGTGGAGGGGGTGTTGGTATCAGGCTGGAACCCAGTGACATCACATCTAGGCGACCCCCACATAGTTGCCAAGGCAACTGCCATACACTCCCAGAATCCACCTGGCTACCTCACCTTTACCTGGTAGAGGCTATATCACTGCCCATATAAAACAGGCAGAACTCCCTGACCTCCCCCCTTTCCTCCACCATCTTCTCCTATTTCTCTCCCCCCACCTTTGCCCTCTGCCCTGAATAACCCCCCAGCCCCCAGAACCGTTTGGTCTGGTGTTGTCTGTTCTAAGCAGACGTCTAACGGGGGGGGGGGGAAGGTTAAAGCATTTGAGAACCCTTATTAAAGTAGTTTTGGGAAAATCTAAGCCTACAGTGCCCCCATTATTAAGTGAATTCCAAAAGTGGTTTCTATGGTTATCTACAGTTTGTGGACACCCCAGGCATGTTGTCTCATACGCTATGTGCAGTAGAGGGACACAGTGAAATTGTAATTTGCATAAGAGAGAAAGGAACTGAATAATGAAAACCATGCGATTTTCTTTCCCCCAAATGAGCCAAACACATGGAAAGAACTGCCCATGTCCTTTTAATGATCTGAAGCAGATAGTGTTTGGGAACAGGTATGTTACAGGGGGAATATTTTCTGAAAAGAAGAAAGTAACCAGTGAAGAGCCATAAACTGTATTAGACGGAAATATTTACTAGGTCATTTTACTAATAGATGCCAGCTACATCGTTTGTTTCCCGACAAATAGAATTATTCATACCTGAATGGAGCGAATGAGGTGTAAATGAGAAGCAAATGAATGCTAATGCTAAGCACTTTTAAAGGAATACGCAGAAAACTATTTTTCAATATTTATATGCAGGATGTTTAGTGGGGAAAAAAAAAGCATTTCTCAGATAACTAATGCAAAGATTTTGGAAACTCTGGGAATAGTAGGTGGAAGGATTTTATTCCTCGGCCATGGTGACTCTAATTCTTAGCACAGTCTCCTAAATGACAAACCATATTTTAAAGTGCCTAGGCATGTTCTGCCAGTAACACTTCAGCGTGTCATATTTACGTTTAATTTAAATTATCACACTCAATTGATCTGACCTTAACTATGTTAACGACTGAGTTTATAGAACATATTGAATCGGTGAAAACACACACCCAGACAGAGTCATAATATCTACATGGATTTTTTTTTTGCTATCTATTATTTTTCTCAAAGGAGTAAAATATGGCTTTCATGCAAGATTGAAATATCCTCCTACCCTTCAAATTGGCATCAGTTTGATCGAAGTGAGGATATGACTCACGGATAAATCCTCAGGGGATGTGCATATAAGCAAATGAAACTTTCTCGAACAGTTGAGATAGATGTGTGAGACTCTTAATGGGAATCTGAAGGCGTGGAATCTCTTTTCTAAAGTAGATGTTTATGAATGAAGACGTCACCCATTCCGTAACAGGGTGGTTTCGTTGTATCTTCCTAACCAATATAGCACTTAGTATCTAACGCATATTTGTATGAAATTAAAACTTTCCCAGCAGCAATATCACTGTGACATTTTGTTACTTACTCAAGTCTCCATGATCTGAACTTTATCCAATTCCTTCATCAAATATTGAATAAACTGGATATATATATATATGTATATATATACATATATATATATAAAACATTTGTGTCTTTATCTCTTCAAATTGAGACATGAAGCAACCTGCTGTGCAAATAAATACATTAACTTCCTGAATCAAAGAATATTGATGCATAGAGAATCAAGATGTGTTCTGGGTAGTTTTATGTCAACTTGACAGGAGCTAAATTCTTCTGAAAAGAGGGCACCTCAACTAAGTAAATGCCTCCGTAAGATCAGGCTGTAGGTAAGCCTAACAGCATTTTCATAATTAGTGATTGATAGGAGGACCCAGTCCATCGTAGGCGGTGCCACCCTTAGGCTGGTGGGCCTGGGTTCTGAAAGAAAACAGGTCAAGCCATGGAGAGCAAGCCAGTAAGCAGCACCCCGTCCCCTGCCACACCCTCTACATCAGCTCCCACTTCCAGGTTCCTGCTCTGTTTGAGTTCATTCCCTGACTTCCTTCAATGACAAACAGCAACATGAGTGTATAAACCAAATAAACCTTTCCTCCAGTAGAAACTCAAAAATAGCTTCTCTCCGCAATTAAGACCCCAACTAATACAGGGAGAAAGCTGTTATCCCCATGTTCCTAACTCGATGTCTTTCTACAAGATGAGCATAGTCCCCATCCTCTGAACACTATCAACATTACTTAAGCTGCTGTACGCTTGTGGGGATGTCTCAGAGTGCAGTGTGGGTTAATCTTGATCCTTTTCTCTGACACATGCAGACCACAGTATAAAGAAGGGAGAATTCAGTGCCTAGCCCTCACTGGAAAGGGAAAGTGTTAGAAGCAAGGTTCAAACAGTACTTGTCCCTTTAGGAACATGAGGCATCCCTTCATCCCTTTGTTCAGAGCTTGTGGTAGGTGATCTGGGCTTGTCCTGATCTCAGAACAACTTGTGTCATTTTTGTCCTTTTTCTGAAGTTGTTTTGGACAGACCTCAATGCATAATGTGAACCCTGGAGGCAGCATCTTTGTTGAAGGAGGAGGATGATGCAGTTTCCCCCAAGCTGCTCCAACTGCACCAACATCAGCATCCCAGACACTGCCTAAAGGATCAAGGCTAAACAAACTCTTGAAGTAGTTATCATGGTTTCTTGGACAAAACTCTTTCCTGGAAACATGGTTAATGTCTCGCTCACTTACCTTTGGCTAATTTCTCCAATTAGTAACCACAGATAAATATCTTGTCTAGGTAGTGTCTCTTTTCCTGTCTGAAAGCCTCACTAGCTCTTAAGTAAATGGGTATTCCTTTGAGGAGTTCAAAATGGTACTTTCTGGTTGGAGAAGCTACAGCTTATTTTATGACAGCTGAGGTTCTCTACAAACAGTGGCACCTCAGCAGGAAGCACTTTCGAAGGACCTTTCACCAATTAAATGTGTCTCATTACAGCTGTTTACAGCATCTTCTCTTCGAATTCACAGGCAACATTTCCTGAACCAAGAGAGTTCACAAATATTTGGAAGTAGGTTGAGTTTTACTGCACATTGAAGCCTGAAGATTTAACAACTGTTGTCTCATGCACTTTCTCAGCTATGAAGCAATAGACACCCACCTTATGTTAGTTTGTGCTTCAGGAAACATCTGCATAAAATCAATATTAAAAAAGGAAGAGACCAATTCTGATACACTCTATTTTTTTCCCTTCTAAGATGATGGCTCAGTCAGCCAGGAGCCCAGAGCACAAAGACCTGTGTTCTCTTTCTCAGCAGGCTTTCTTAGAGGCTGTGTGTGCAGCCAGCATCTCATCACCAGGGTTCACAAATGACCTTCTAATCATAAACGACCAACCAAACCTCCCAAAGACTTGTGATTCAATGGTTTAAATTCTGTCAGTTGCCACAGTACAGTTTTGGGTAATCAATTCTATGGTTTCTATGGCCGTATTTGATTCAAGACGTGGTTGACCTGATCATTGATCTATTTTCTTGTCTTTTAGAGTCACCTGTGTAGTCTAGTGCTGGCTGCAGAGAAATGTATGATGACTCCAGTTTTACTTAAAAGTTAGGTCCCCAGGTCTTCCTTGCTTCTGCTCCAGAATTCTCAATATATGATTCCTACCCCACTCCACTGTGGTGTTGATACTGTGAATTATCCATGACTAGGGCTTAAGGGAGATTGCTAAGCATTTACCTCTAAAACCTAAGTTTAATTCCTAGGGTCCAAGTGGTAGATACAAAGAACAGACTCCTCAACATTGTCTTCTAAGGGCAAGTGCACTCTGTGGCATGTGTGTTTACAAACATGTGCACATACATTCACACACATACGTATTCTAATGCTAAATAAAATAAAATGACAAACCATATGCGACTAGAAGTTGGTAAGATAGCTGAGGAGTGAGTGCTTCCCATAAAAGCATGGCTGGGTACGTGTGTTTGAACTTCAGCACACATACACAGCAGAGAGAAAGGGGGTAGTGAAAGAGAGGGAGATGAGGAAGGGAAGGGAGGGGAGGGGAGAGGATCAGAAAAGTTGACAGGGCTATACTCTGGATATCTACCCGTACAGAAAAAAAGAATAGAGTTAATTTCTATCAATATCACAAGTCCCAAGTGTTCAATATACCAATTATATAATCTTTAAATTTTTCTAATATTTTATATTCCCACTAGTCCAATACTATCATTTTGATAATGAGAGCATTATGCAATATGGTTATACCATTTCCAGTCATAGGCTGAGTTTACCATTGTGGCATCTACTTTAAAAAGCTTTCTGGGGTCACTCTTACAAAACTGTACAGTTTCTATCTGATATACGTATTTTATTTGACACAGGTCTTATTAGGTAATCGTTGGGTGTTCTGGCACTTTGTACCTATGGAGGCTGTCCTCAGACATGTAGAGATTCACCCACCTTTGCCTCTCCTTGCTAAGAGCATATGTGTGCCCTAATGCCCTATCTTGAAGAGTTCTCTGCCAGGCCCAGGCACAGCAAACATGGTGCTGACAGGTCTTGCCTTCTCCCTATCCTTCCCTCCCCCTTGCTAAACCTTTAGATTACATTCCTAAAGCTATTCCCCAAGGTCTATTCTCTTATTTGGCCAGTTCCTTAGGTCTGACTAAAACTCTAAGGTCCAGACATCAAAATAGATTATTTGTTTATATTGGCTAACCTGTCCAACCAGGACTTACCAACTCACCCTAGCACAGATTTCCCCCTTTCAACTTAAAAACCCACATCAGCAGAGTCTTTGTCCAATGCAGAGGCAGTACTCCACCCCACCCACAGCCCTTCCTTGTCTCCCTGAGGTAATAAATCCCGTTTGCACTGAGAATTTGCTGTATAAGTATGTTCTCTGCAGAAGTCTATATCCCTTAAAACTGCACCAACTGTCTTCTCTTTTACACACTGTCTTAATCAGGGTTTCTATTCCTGCACAAAACATAATCACCAAGAAGCAAGTTGGGGACAAGAGTGTTTATTCAGCTTACACTTTCACATTGCTGTTCATCACCAAAGGAAGTCAGGACTGAAAGTCAAGCAGGTCAGGAAGCAGGAACTGATGCAGAGGCCATGGAGGGATGTTACTTCCTGGCTTGCATCTCCTGGCTTGTTCAGCTTGCTTTCTTATAGAACCCAAGACTACCAACCCAGGAGTCGCACTACCCACAATAGCCCTCCTATTCTTGATCACTAATTGAGAAAATGCCTTACAGCTGGATCTCATGGAGGCTTTCCCTCAAGGGAGTCTCCTTTCTCTGTGATAACTCCAGCTTGTGTCAAGTTGACACACAAAACCAGCCAGTACACAGGCCATATCTTTGGGGTTCTGTATTAGTGTTTTACTACTGTAAGAAGACACCACAACCAAAGCAACTCTTATAAAGGACAACATTTAATTAGGGCTGGCTTACAGGTTCAGAGGTTCAGTCCATTATCACGAAGGCATGGCAGCATCCAGGCAGGCATGGTACAGGAGGAGCTGAGAGTTCTCCATCTTCATCTGAAAGCTGCTTGCAGAATACTGACTTCAAGGCAGCTAGGATGAGGGTCTTAAAGCTCACACCCACGGTGACACACCTACTCCAACAGGGCCACACCTAATAGTGCCACTCTGTGAGGCAAGTATATGCAAACTGTCACAGGTTCAAATGGTTAAAGTTATCTAATAGCACACACAGATGCCACGACCGTTGATTGTGACTTGTTCTCTCATTATTTCATTGCATGCAGTCAGAATATTAAGCTGTGGAGGGGAACAGAAGAATATTGGAATGAACGCCTAAGCTTGTTTTGTCGTTTAAGGTGCCATCAAAAGGATTGAGAAAATTTGCCAGGATATGTGGACTTGTCAAATTTCCATTTAAGCATAAGACTAGTGGGAATGAAGACCAAAGGATGAAGATCATCATAGGTTTGAAATAAGTCTCCTCACTATGAATGATACATTTTTAATGCCTTTCCTCAGGTCATTTATACATTGCTATAGGGTGAAATATAGCTGTCTAGACCATGGTTTCATAGATATTTATATTAATTAATCTGCCTGAAGCAAACTTGTCAGTTTGAAGCACATTTCCTGTGGGCATTGCTGAGTCATTTTCCTTTTGTCTGATATAGGCTACACTGGTTCTCGATAAAGGTACCAGAGTGATGCCCGTTCTTCTCTCATTGACATTCTTAGCTGGAGTTCAGGAGTTTATGAGAGGAGTCACTGTTGGTACTGAACTCTGAGTAGCACTAACATCCTCAGATTTACTGAGAGTCAGCTTGCAAGATCTAGCAGGATAAGGAGAAACTTGTAGTACCCTTTACACTTCAATATTCTTTCCTGACTGGCAGGACCTGCTGGACCCACTGTGAGGACAGCCAAGGACTTGAGTAACAATGATGGGTTCCTGTGTCTGAGAACTCCAGAGGTTGGTTGTGTTCTAGGTTCTATCCATCTGCACGGTCTAGATATTGCTGCTGTGGAATTCTCTGCTCTAGATTTAGGGCTTTGCTTTCAAAAACCATGAAAAAAAAGCAAGAACCATAGAAGCCTGACACAATATCAGATGAGCATTAGCAGGTACACACACACACACACACACACACGAGAGAGAGAGAGAGAGAGAGAGAAAGAGAGAGAGAGAGAGAGAGAGAGAAACATCTGCTCGATGTGTCATGACTATGAGAACACCATACTGTACAGTGTTCCAGCTCAAAATGGAGCCATTGTGAAAGGCAAGACATATACATGACTCCCATTCAGAGACACATGCTGTCAGAACATGCTCCTGTTTGCAGAGATACAACTGAACTGTGGATGGTTTCACGTGGTTAAAAAGACAGAAGTGGGGGTGGGGGTGGGGAGGCAGTCATAGAAGTCAAAGAATTGACTCAGTTCTAGAAACTCTCTCTGGGATTATCTGGGATTAAAGATAAGCCAAAGGGAACTCATCCTTTGAACCCCAGCAAAATCAACTCTAAAATTAACTTCACTCTATCTCAGATTGATACTGCTCCAGGCAGCCCTAAGAAATAGAGGAAGTTCCCTATAAATTTAGGAGGTTGCTGTAGCCCAGAATTGAATATAGACTGCTTAGGACATGCTAAAGCACACATCCAACATGCCAACAAGAAAACAAATATCTCACCACACACAAGCCTCTATACACTGCATATACATACACAAGTAGACATCACACCAAGACACACACCAAGACAAACATAAATACCCTCTCACACATACACACATCACAAACACTTGCATATTCACAACCTACTAGCTTCATACCAAAAGTAACATAAACAGACACAAATAGCATGCAGACACATATCCTACAAATAACTCATACAACTATACCAATACAGACTCTTCCACATACAAACAAATACCACACATGGGACATAACATATACAGGCATACTAAAGACAGGTTTGAAAGTTTCAGGATGAAGAAATTTGAAGTATGATGGGAGAAGGTCAGACACATGTCCTGAATGGAAGATGTCATTTGTCCTGACTGAGCACCAGGAGATCCTTCTTGGTGTGAGGCCTCAGCGACACACAGAGCTCCAAGAGATGCCACCGCTCACATGGCAGGAGTGAACACAATGTCTAGAAGCATGAGTGTCCACTTCCGAGCCAAGTCCTGAGAGCTAGAAGGACTTGAATTTTGAGCCACACATTGAAACTGACAGAATATTCCAGGGCTGGACATGGATGTGTGGATGTTCTCTACACATTTCTGATCTCTGGGTCTAAATGGAGATATATGTGAGGTCACTTCAACTGAGATAGATCCTAGATCTTCA
>NW_021604786.1:935895-940555 GCF_004785775.1 Grammomys surdaster
CGCATGTGCATGCATGTGCCATGGAATACATGTAGGTCAGAGCACAATTTTGGGTAGTTGTTAATTCCTTCCACCATGTGCCTCCTAGGGTTTGAATTGAGGTCACGCGTTTTGGTGTCAAGCATTTTTTATCCATGAGTTATCTCAGTGACCCTCCAAAACCCAACCTCTTCCTGTTAAATGCATCTAAGTCTATCTTACCTCCACAGTGGTCATTCCCCTCTGCTGTTTATAAGATGATGAAGACTTCTGACTGTATAAAGTAAGATACCTTCCACATACATCACCACTCCATGATTAAGTTGTCAATCTGTTCATAAACCAGTGAATCATACAGCAAATAAAAACTCTACATATCACCTCCAAAACACAAGACTAAGGGCTACAAAGTTACTGTCTAGGGTTTGTTTGTGGTTTCCTTTTGGCAGTAGTAGGGCTTAAACCTAGGGTTTTGTGTACATGTGGTGAGCACGTTGTACAGTCTAGCTCCTTACTCTACAGCTTTCATTTTTGAGGGTTGAACATAAATTTCCTTAGGAATGCACTCCTCTTTTTCTTTTTATTCATTTTAATATGAATATTAGAAATTTCAAGTTACAAAAGTGGGTCACATTTATATGGGAAAGTGGTAAGTTAGATATTCTTATACCATACTTAAAAGGAATATAGTTTATCTGAACATTCTTAGTAGGACTCTGAAGCAAAACTTTTTCCAAGAGAAAGCATTGGTGTTTTAAGCATTAAGTCATTAGCATACATTAGGAAATGTAAATCGTAGGTCTTTACTCAATAAAGCAATAATAGCAAGGGTTATAAAACCTTAGATATTTAATACACAGGCTTATAAAATCAACCCCAGAGAATCTTCCTAGCATCATTACTATTAATATTTCCCAATTGGCAACTTAACCACGATATGAACATTAAAAGCAGAGATGTGGGACTAAAGAAATGGCTCAGTGGTTAAAAGTGCACAATGCTCTTGTAGAAGACTTGAATTTGGCTCATTCATGTTGGGAAGCTTACAGACAACCTATAACTTTGGCTGCGGAATATTTTACTTCTTCTAGGTTCTGCAAATGCTACACACACACACACACACACACACACACACACACAGACACACACATGCACATACTCTCTATCATACAAACATACACTTACACACACACACATGCACAAACACGCACATACTCTATCACACACACACACACACACACATAAAGACAGAGAGACATGCACAGACATACCCCCACATATGAATGAATAATATAAATAATAAAGCATAAACATTCAGTCTTCATCTCAGGCCCCTCTGATATTGTGTGCACATGATGTCCCATGGATATTTTCAATCAGTCACACTAAGCATAAAGTTCTATCATTAGAAAATTTAGTGAAAGAACAAGTTGAATTTAGGGACATTATATCTGAACACCAAGCTGTTATTTTCAATGTCCCAAACCATGCCAGTTTAAACCAAAATGTTTCTTTTAATCTTTTGCAAAATAGTCTTTTGAGGATAATTATCCTAATGTCAGAAAAATCTCAGAGCTTATTTTTGCCTAGTAGGGGATCATTTGGTTAGTGTTTTATATTAACTTTAGCATTCTCTCCAGTTACTTACAGCAGCTAACAAAATGAGCACCATTGTTGACATAGTTTAGCAAAGTACAGGAATTTTATTGACTATGCTCCATGGGTTTAAGGATGATCTGAGTGTTAGACTTTGTAAAGAAAAATCAACTATAATTGTGTTGACATATGACCAGCAGATCTCAGGTAGTGTTACATTGCTTTCAGCACAGCAAGGTGTTTTCTTTATTCTACTAATGTCTGGGGTACATTGGAAACACTGAGATGCAAAAGGTGATCAGACAGGGGACTATCTAATGCAAGGCATTTGGCACTTATCTTACTTTTAAAAATTTATTATTTTATTTATTTGGTAGGGAGGAGGGTACATGTTCCACGGGACTGTTAAAGCTTGGTCTTTTACTATTTACTGTAATGCTAAGTGTTGGCCTTAAAGATCTGGAGTCTGCATGTAGCCTGAGGGACCCTGCCCCCAGTTAATTCTATTGATACATAAAGATGCCAACAGCCAATAGCTGGGAAGAAGAGATGTGGGGAGGGGTTGAGATTTTCTGGCTTTGGGACTGCTAGGAAGGAACAAGGGGAGACAGAACATCAGAAGAGAAGCAAGGAGAAGCCTCAATGAAAGAAGAAGGACGTGCAGGAGGGAGAAGGAGATTCACTGAGCCATAAAAATGATGCCATGTTGGCTGGCCAATTGGAGTTAAGAGCAGCTCAGATGGAACACAGACATTAGTAAGTGGTAACTCAGAGTTATCAGTAGGAAAATGGATTCTAACAGCATGGAGGGTAGACAACTGTCCAGCGATTGTGCTGCTTAAGGCATACTAAAAATATAAGGCTGAATGTATGTCTTTCATCTGAGAACACAGATGAGTACATTAATGGTCTAAAGCAGGAAGGAATCCCGCTCAGGGGATTTATTAAATATTCTTTACCGCATAGGACACATTTGAAAATCAGAATGCAACTTGCGGGAGTCTATGGACTCATTTCACCATGTGGATTCTGAGAATCAAAGTAAATTATCAGGTTTGGAGGCCACTACGTTTCCCAACTAACTCATCTCTCCAGCCTCAAAGTGATATTTACTACTTTAAGGTACTTGAGGTAACTCCAGTTCACTGCTGCCTCAGATCCAAGATGTGCCCAAATCCGGTAGGACAAACATGCATATCTTGATATCAGCTGAATGGTTCATATATTATTATACAGCAAGAGAAAATGATCATGGTGTCTGAACAGCTAAAGTCGCAATATCATCATGAATGTGGTTAGCTCTTGGCTATTTACCTTGATGCTTTCCCGGATGGTGATTGATGAGACCAATGACTCTCACTTCAGCATCTATGACAGGTCCAAGATCTCCCAGTAAAGCTTCTACTCCCTGGGATGTATAAAACGTCTTCTCAAGGTAGAACTTCCCATGACATTCTATGCTTCAGTGATTCAGTTCTCTGCTCATACCGCCCCTGCCCTGATGTACCGCCTACACCTTTTAATTTCTATCTCGCTCCCATTACTATTTTCACCCATGTGAGCAAACACTATACCCAAGAAACTTAAGGGAGGCACAATCTCCTTCTCGGAGCCCATGAATTCAGTGAGAATTCCTAAGCTCTCAGCAAGTTAAATATCACTGCCCCAGTAATTGAGTGTATCAGGAAAGGACAGTTTCATACACACACCTACTTCTGGATGGTACTCTCATTTCTCTGCATCTGGTAGAATATTACCCATTTCTATGGTCCTGTGAGGTCAGTTCATAGCCACTATTCTATTTGTTTTTCAGAGAAATTGAAATAATTTCAGAGCCTCTGCCTCCGAGTGCTGAGATTTACATATATGTACTGCCTTGCACGGCTCATTTTTATTAGGACACACTGATTGGACAGTTCTAGCGTCTTTTAATTAGTCCCATGAAAGAGAAAGTGGAAAGGCAAGAATTTAAAAAGCACAACAGATCTTTGGACATGTATCACAGTTGCTAACCCACTGTTCTTTTTGTTGTCACTGTTGCTGCTACACATTTCTGAGTATTTTTCCAATTTCAGTATAAATAGAACAAATCTCGAAAGCAAACCCAGAAGGCATGTATAATTAATGCACATCCTCCCGAGAAGCTTCCTGCTACAGGAGGGTGGTGATGTGGACTTGTCACAGTGTTCCCTTACAATCATCACTTCTTGGGAAGAGGGATTTAGCCTAAGAAATGAAGCCCAAAGACTTGAGGAACATCTTCTCAACATGAGAGGAGTGTGGACAAGTGCTAACTCAAACGTTGAGTCTCCATGGGAGCCTCTTTAGAAGAAATGTATCAGTCCTTTAGACTCCCATGAAGACAAGACTGTATTTTAATTTCCATCACAAAACAATACAACTTGAGCTACTTTCCAGAGTTTGGAACTGCACGTAGAACCTAAGTTTAACTTACGAATGACCATAAGGCAAAGTCAATAAAAATTGATGCCAATAACCTTGGAAATTGATTAATTGTAAGATAGGCAGGAGATAAATCAACACAGAAAGTAAGGTCAAAAGAAAACAAATTGTCTCTTTGTTAATCTACTGAACATGAAAGCACGCAGCAAATCTGTGATGCTTAACTTAGTTCAGACAACTTAGAGCCAGCACTGGTGGCTCAAGCTTAGAAATGCATAGTCAAGAGGTAAAATGAGGGTGATCTGAAGCTCAAAACCACCGTAAGTTATCCAAGAAGTTTCCCCGGGTACATAGATTGAGCAGATACATTAGGTCAATTTTTAATGGTTGTTTATTTGACTGTTATCAAATGACACTCCATGGGAATTATAAAGTTGGTATAGCCAACAGCTGTTCTTTTTGGTTCCTCTTCATCTGATCAGTTCAATCCACCAGTATTCTACGTGGCACACAATATTTCTATCAGACTATTTTAAAATGAACTGAATCTGAGAATCACAACACAGGTTTTGGAATCATCAAAGACATTCATAAAGGAGAAGTATTTGGACTAAAATTCTCAGTGAAAATTTTACAAAAGAGGTCTCTCTCTCTCTCTCTCTCTCTCTCTCTCTCTCTCTCT
>NW_021604786.1:940655-944411 GCF_004785775.1 Grammomys surdaster
GTGTGTGTGTGTGTGTGTGTGTGTGTGTGTGTGTGTGTGTTCTAAATGCCGGCGATAAACTATCAAAACAGATCAAGATTCCTCCCCAAAGAAGCAACTTTTATTTTGAGAATCTACCAAAATAAGCAGAGAATAACACCACCACAAGCAAGCTCCCTAGTGCCTTGGGAATTCTTTATATAGTGTTCATTTTATCAGCTATGATGCAGATATTTTTTCAACAATCTAAGATGACATTTTCTCTGATTATTTCTATCCTTCCTGAATTCTTCTTTTCTTCTTAACTATTATATCTTTTAAAGAAAGGTGAAGGATTACCTTTTCTCTAGCTGAAGTTTTAAGCTGTCTTTAGGTTTTCCAGCAACTAGACTATAGCATTTACTTGTATGATATACTGGAGTCTGTGTTGGAGGAGGGCAGTGTACAGTTGGTAATGCAGCCTGAATTTTTCTTTGAAGTTTTTCATCCATTATGAGTTTTATTTTCTACTTTCTGGCAGCATCTTCTCAATCAATATTTAGTTATCTTCTCCCTACACTTATCCTCCAAATCATCAATGATCTATGTCTTAGGACTTTCAACTATTTCTTGGTCACTTTTAATCTTTCTCAAGCATTGTGTAGCTGGCAGGTTTTTTTCTCCATATTTTAAAATGAGAACTCTGCACCTTATTTTCAAGGTCACCAGTGTTCTAGGGTATCCTGCCTAAAAATATCCATAAGGTACACTATTTTAAATGCATCCAAATTCTTGGATGGATTCTTGCGAATTTTCTGCAATACGGTTTTTGTAAGGTTGCTTGTCAGTTTGTTTTCATGGTGCTGGGGAACAAGCCAGGACCACAATGTCAGGGAAACATTTCGTCTTGCATCATTGAGCAGTGCTTTCAAACTATTCATAGTTAAGCTTTAATATCTGCCTTGCTGAACAGTTATTGATCACTTCGAAAGTGCATCTCTGTATTATATTTATTTGTTTCTCCCTATCTCTGCGTCTATCTCTTTCCCTGATGTGTATGTGTGTGTGTGTATGTACATGCTATTATAGTTGTTTTTATCAGAAACTTAAACATTCATAGATCATAATTAATTGAACTTGATCCATTTAATGTAAATTCATTCTTTTGAGCATGTATGTCCTAGGTCCTCAACTCATGTTCTGGTGTATGTAGAGACCATAAACTCTTTCTTGACAGGCTCTGAATTCCAGTCTGTGATTTTCTCACACAATCAAAACCAAAGTTTGGGTCTCTTCATAAATATTTTCTGTTTGGTTTCTGTAAGAGAATCCTTACAAATAGAGCACTGTGTTAATGCATAGTTGGATAATTTTATATCTTTGTATAAAATTAACTCTAATACAGAGGCTAAAAGAAAATATGAATTTCTTATCACAAATTTTTTTGGGGTCAGTCTGAGCATGTTTATCTGGTTTCTTGGCTAAATGTTTTACAAGGTGACCCTGGATAGTTCTGGTGAGACTAGAAATATACCTCTAAACTCAAACACATTGTTGGAAGGACCATTTTCTTACAACTCTATGACTTAGGCTTCGCTTATAACAGACTGTCAGATAAGCAGCTAGCCCTTAGATCTTAAAGAAAACCCACCATTTTTACTGGTACCTGGCAGTCCACTTGGAGATTTCTAAGTGCACTTACCTGTATCTGCAGTCTTCCACCTTTGCTTTAATTCTCATACACAGAGCTATGAAGGTCAGTATAGGCTCAAATTCCAATTAAGAATCATCAAATATTGTTGAATCAGTAGTATTTCACTTAGTTGCTCTTTTCTGAGTTGCTTATATTTTCAATTTAGTATGTAAGAAAGGCTGTCAATCAAATCCTGTATGACTGTTATAACTTTCATACATGCTAACCGGATGCATTCTCTGAGTTTTGACACATGAAGTAAGTTGAACCAAACAGTATTTTGTGAAAGGAAGAGTTTACTTCTCTCTTACATTCTGATAAGTATGGTTGTTCTATGTACTGAAAACATTGTTCTTTTGTGTTTGATCTCATTGTGTTTTATAAATATTTTTTTACAGTTGTTCTGAGAGGGAAGGGGGTAAGGGGTCATCATCCCAATAAAGAGAAACACGACTGTACACAGTTATTTGAGTATTTTACAAAACACAACTGTGACTCCTTTGAAATTAGAATTTGTTGACTTTATATAAGATCATACATAGGGAGATTTTTTATTTCTTGCCTACTTTATCAAGTTCTGTTGACGCAGAAGGGTGACTAGGGAAAGCTAGAGGTCTTTTACTCTAATGACAGAAGCAGGCAGATTTAAATAAAAGGTTATTTGCACCAATCATCTGTCTCCTCACCACACTATATCACATCTCAGTACTGAGCCATCTTTGGCTGTAACACAGGGAAGCATGTCTACTAAGCACATTCTTACCAATCTTTGAGGGGTGGAGATAGTCTGTCAATCGTAGTAAATGGGAGCTCATGCTGAATTCTGTAGTCCAGCCAGTCCAACAATGGCAGTGTACCAATGGAGGGTCCAAGAATACAGTAGTTGTTCAGTTGACAATGCTGGATATCTAATGATATATATCTTCAGTATACCTCAGAATCCCAAAGATGTTGGCTCTCTTGAACAGTTCTCAACGACTAATCTAGTACCATGGATGACACCATGCTTCTACTAGTATGTCCCACTAATTTCCCCTTAAATTGAAGCCTTCAACCTCTTTCTTAACCTCAAGTCTCGAAGTTCACATTCTGCCAACAAGCAGCGTGATTAGATCTGTCCCAGGAATACCTCACTTCTGGTTCTAATCTCTGTTTTAGTTCTATTGTCATGAAGAGACAACATGACCAAGACAACACTTATAAGAGAATACTGTTAGTTGAGTGTTTGCTTTCAGTTTCGGAAATTTAATCCATTATCAGCATGGTGGGGAGTGTGGTGGTCTGTAGGCAGGTATAGTGCTGGAGAAGGTGTTGAGGGCTCTACATACTCATCTGGAGAAAGAGGGGGGGGAGGGAGGGAGAAAGAGAGGGAGAAAGACAGAGAGAGGGAGATAGAGAGGGAGAGAGACAGACAGACACAGAGAGAGGCAGAGAGACAGAAAGACAGAGAGAGAAGAGAAAGACAGAGATGAAACAGGCTCTGGACTTGTCATAGTCTTTTGAAAGCTCAAAGCCCATCTCTATTAAGACAATTCCTCTAGCAAAGTCCCACCCTTGTCCTTCTAATCCTCTCAAATAGGGCCACACCCTGGTGACTAAGAACTCAAATATAGGAGCCTATGGAGTTCAATATTATTCAAGCCATCATACCCTCAGGAGTTCTTGGTAGTCATCATGGTAATATGAATTATCTGAATGAATTTTCTTAGCAAGCTTGACAGTAAAGAGAACTTCTGCTGTCTGAAGGTTGAATGCCTCAAAGTTAGAGGAATTCATCAATAATATGTATGAAAAATAAAACCTTTCAAAACTTTAATATTTTATTTAATGAAGCTTACAGCACCAACATGTAATTACATCATGGGAGAAAAAGATGTAAAATTGCCTTAGAGAAAGTTTGACTTACCTCAGTGTTTGAAGCTATTTTGTCATTCACTGTTTGCTTATTCCTATAAAAATTTCATAATAATATCAATGTGAACCATATGACCATATGACTCTTAGTAAGAATTGCTAGTGAACATATGAGACATCATGTTATAAGATATATATATATATATATATATATATATATATATATACGTATATATATATATATATATATA
>NW_021604786.1:944511-961071 GCF_004785775.1 Grammomys surdaster
CCCTCATTTCAAGTCAATGAGCAGAAAAAATTATATTCTTAAGAAATTTAGGGAGACTACAGCTTGAGCTATGTAACTACAGCATCTTTCAAAAGAATTTTGCAAACAACACTAGCAGAAACATCAGTAATTATAAAGTTCACATCAACATCCAAATTACACAATATCTAAGATTAAGAAACCTTGACTGTTCACTGAGAATGGCATCACTTGAACATAAAGTTTCCCTACGAAGCCGTGGTTCTTAACCTTCCTAACACTGCGAACTGTTTAATACATTTCCTCATGTTGTGGTGACCCCCCCAATCATAAAATTGCTTCATTGCTACTTCACATCTGCAATTTTGTTACTGTTACAAATCACAAATATCTGATTTATAGGATATCTTATATGTGACTACAAAGTGGTTGCAACCTACAGGCTAAGAACCACTGGTATAAAGTTTTGTGTATTGAAAGCTTTGGGGAAGCTGATGTTAAATTTTCTGGTGATTGGATCTGAGGACTCTGTCTTCACCAATGAACATATGCATTGATAGGTTCATATTTTCATGCCATTTGAAGGAAGATATAAAAGTTAGAAGGTAGCCCATCTGCAGAAAACTGACCTCTGAGGTACAGTAGCCAAAATACTGTGCTGTATCTCCAGCCACTTGTATGCATCCCTGTCCTGAGGTAACCACATTTGCTCTCCCAGAGAATCCCTACTCTGATGAGTTTAGCCAGCTAATTCACATGTCTACAATGGCCTTCTCTTCCATGATGCACTGTATCTTTTGTGCCAGGAAGCAGTCATGAACCCCAAAAGCCTACCATTGAGCCAATTCCGATGCAATTGCACTAGGGTCTCTTTATTCAAGCTTGAGCTTGGGCTACACCACCATCTTCAATGCTGTAGAATGGGAGGGTGCTGAGTCAAGCCCAGTTTCAGGCACGTATTTATAGAGGCAAGAAGGGGGTAACTACTGGTACACATTCGATTGAGAGGCCATTATAGCCTTTTAACATAATTGACTGGTGCTGAGAACAAAACCATAAACTCAACTTCTGTATTCCTCCTGATTGCTGGGTTGTCAGGAAGTGAAGTGTCAGGGGCAGATTTGTTGGGAAATAGCCTGGAAACTGGTGCTAGCTGCAGGTCTTGTTGGAGGAACTGGTGCTAGGTACCAGACTGTTAGTTAACTTGAGTTCAACTTTAGGTCAGGCTCTCTAAGATGGAGTCTGAACCCAAACGATCTGATCTCTCTCACCCTCTTAATCCATTAAGGAAAGTAAGCCCTTCTTCTTGCAAGGTGTTTCTTGTCAGGTATGCAGGTTTATTCATAAGGAAAGTCACTACCATGGAGACTAGCACACTATGGTATGGAGAGATAAAAACATTTCATACATTGTTGAAATCAGCTTCTGAGGGCTGTGTTAAAAACACCTGCATTGTGGCATCCAGTTACCCTGTAGAAACGTCTTAGTAGCCTGAGATCCTGTGTTGTGATGGAACACATTCTGGCTACAGAGACGAAAACCTGATGCAGAGATGCTCAGGCAGGCCCCATCTCTCCCCTTTGATCAAATCCTGGTACTAATCACGTAACCAGTTATGGCACCAGAAGTCTGGCACCATGTGAGGGGCCCCAATTCAGGGACCAAACCACCCACCATGAACAAGCCTCTTATTCATGGACAATACCTTTTCCTCTTCACTTGGTATTCACTAACTGCCTGTAGTTCTTCATCTAGAGGTGGGGTATTGTGAGACCCTTCCGAATTGGCAAATCAGTTGGTATTTTCCTCGTGTGGGTCTTGTTTAGGTACCCATTATGTTGAGAGTTCATAAATGCAGCTTGCTGTCATGGAGAGAAGAGACTCTCTCAGCAGACATCTTTCTTCTCCAGCTTTCAGAATCTTTTCATCCCCTCTGTGATATTCCCTGACAAAAGATATGGTGGTCATACTATAGATCTATCAGTTGAGGTTAGGCATCCTAGGGTCAGTTTTTTCTGCATTTTGAGTAGGTAATGGGCTTTCCTTTAGAACTGGGTGAGTCCTAAATGTGAGAAATGGCTGAAGGTTTTCTCTTGTCTTGTTTTGTCAATACTTATGGTTAACATTAGCATGGCCATGGCAAGGATCTCAATGCCCCAGGACCACAGGAATGCCAAAACCTTTAGGTCAGAGTCAAGGAAATGGCAAATCTGCCCCTGGTCCGTGTGTAGATGATGACAGTGTGTATAGGAAAGATCTACTACAGGTTCTTCCTCTCAGACATTTACAGCCTGACAGTCTCCCGTGTAGAACTCTCCTACCAAAAACAGCTAAATCTGCCTTTTCCATGCTATGGCATACAGTAAATCTGCTTCCTGTATCTAGATATATAAAGTAAAAGCACCCAGTTTCCTGGCTTCTGGTGCATCACCCACATAGTGTACAGCCCAGCCAATTCTAGTTTTCCAGCATTTGTGTCCGTGTGTCTTTCTTTCCTTCATTACTTGTCACTCTACTTAGATCAGACCGGTCACTTCCTAAGCTGTGTAGCTTTCATCACTAAGCAATATATGAAACTCGATTGTACAAACACACACATAATTCTGCAATGCCCGATTTGCTAAGAAAAGCAAAGTATTTTTGAGAAAATACAATGATTATATTTCTGATTCAATGTTAAATAATGGAATGGAAATATGTGTGGACCTCAAAACTTTGGCTTGAAAGACTTGGTTGTATAAAAGATGCTTCAAAGGAAAATGAGAAATGAGATGCCTATTGTAGTTTCTGGAAAGAACAGGAAGTGACAGGGCACATCAAGGGAGTCCAGCTAAATGGAGCTGATTTTAGTATAAAGAATCTCGAAGTAGATTAGGGGATGAGAGTAAACAAAGAAAATGTTTTTCCAGTTTCGAAGCAACTCAAAACAGAAAGCATACCCAAGTTGATCTTGCATGAATCTCCATTTTGAAGACTTGTTAGGCTTTCTGGTAAGGAAGACAGATAGGAGACTCATGCCCTAAGCATCACCATGAGGCTGTGCTGCATAGAGGGCTTTGAGTAAAGACCTCAAACTTGGGCAGGGTTTGCTTAAGTGTTTTGGACAGCAGCTCAGCTAGAAGATGACTAAGCACAGAAAGCCCTGCTCTGTTGATGCCATTGACTGTGTGAAAACTTATTTGATGAGTTGCTTCCAATGGCCTTATTCTCATACAAAATCATACAGTGAATTTGAAGGTTTAGTAGTTAGCCAAACATGTAAAAATTAGTAAATTGTGCTTTAGAACATAAGACAATCTTTCATGTGATAAGATACATCATTTATTTAGCAGGATGTCTTCCCCACTACATTTGCAATAAAGCTCAATAGTTGGGGAGGAGCTAATGTAGGAGGAGCAAACAGTGAAAAGGAGAAGGAAGAGGAGGGGAGATAGGAGGATACTAGCAACCATGGAGGAGGACAAACTGATCGAGAACAATCCTGGGTAACAATTTATATCATAAGGTTAGATATTGAGTAACAATTCAAATTGTGTATCTTGTTAATTGAGCATTTCAAAATATATAAATCCATTGGGGAATCTTTAAGCTGTAAGAGTCTCATTTCTACAGGGTACTGCAGGCATAGCGAGAATGGTCTGGGCTCAGACAAACATTGTGGGGACAGCGTGGTGGTTTGGCAGAGGTCATTTATTCCTAACAAGATGTTTGCAAAGAGTTTTAATGACACATGTTTATATATATTTTATGTATTTACTTGGTGCATGTGGGCACACACCTGTATGTGCTCATGTGTCATGGGACATGTGTGGATGTAGAGGATAGCTTCTGGGATCTAATTCCATTCTTTACCACATGGGTTCAGGAGATGAAACTCAGGTCATCAGGGTTGATGGCAGGTGACATTACCTAGTGAACTACATTTAGTCACAGGCTCAACAATTTTCATTTGAATGTTATTTTTGCCTTAAATATTTTATACTAATCTATATTATGTTTTACAGTCTTTTGACAACCTAAGAATTTCTCCTTAATAAATTAAAGTGAGTTTTCAAAAGAAAGGAAGTGTTCAATATGCAAATCAATTTAAGAAGTAGAATAATGTTTTCACAGGAAGAAGTTTTATTTTAAAACTCAATATTCAAATTTAATAAATACTTGGATTATACAATTAAATCCTTCTTGCTTGAATATGAATATATAATTCAATTATTGAAGTTTTATTAGATTTCTAGCATACACATTCGTTATGCACAGTAAACCTCCTATGGATGACCAGGCTGGTAGGGGAAGCATCTGCTGTGTCTACATTTCATGGACAAACTGTAAACACTATGATTTTCCAATTCATCTAAACCCCGATCTTCATTACAAATTTCCATTATTAGATTGCACCACTGTAAAATCAAGCCCCCTGTCCTACTGATGTGAGTCTGTTACACATGTGAATGGCCTTGAATCTCTGTGATGAAATGATTCCTAGAAGTAATTCCTACAGAATGTTTTTTTCAGCTTTACATCTAACTGGTACTTAGTAGCCTTTAAGAGTGGGGCTTATCTTGGGTTGTTTTTCTGTGTTCTAAAAAGTGGGAAGGGGTGTTTACTTCTTCTCCCCATGGGGCTTTGACTCTTATGCAATGAATGTAATTTTAATGATTGTACATTGGCATCAATTTGGGGACTTACAAGGCTATTTTTTCCTGTGCAATTTTCTATGATGATACATGATTTCGCAATAACATCTGTTATTTAGGATAAATGATATTTTACCGCACAACTTTCTTACTTTAAACTTTGGTTCATCTCAAATAAAACCTAGCAGAAAGATTTGAAATTTGAAATTATAAATCCATGTGCATATTTGGATTAAATAAAGGTTGAGGTCAAGGGAAAATATGCCCCAAATCTTAAATGAAACATGAGATGATGTTCTACTAAAAATGCAGACTCAGGTTTTTTTGATCATGGCTATGTTTAAGAAATGGTCAGATTCTATGAATACGCCAAAGTGCTTTGTAAGAAGGTGCACCTTTGAATCAGAGCTATTATGGTTACTGACAAGTCCTCCATTTGCAACATAGTTGCCTTTAAACAAACACAAGGCATACTTTGTCAGGGCAGAGAGATGCCTGGATATGTAAAGGCATTTGTTGCTGAACCTGACAGTGGAGTAAGTTCCTCCTGGGGACTCACATACTGGAAGGAGAGAACATAAACGTAAAGTTACCCTTTGACCTCCACAAGCACACCATAACATGTGCTTGTCTACACACACACACACACACACACACACACACGCACGCACACAAAGTTAGTATAGCAATAATTTTAAAGAAACCCATCTGTTGTTTATTAAGGTGAATAAAAATTAGATATGAAACAAAAATGTTCAAGTAATTGATTTCTTTACTATTTTAAAATAAAAGTTTCTAAAAGTAATTACGAACATTATTTAAGTTTTTATTGAGAAAAGTAGGAATTTTGCACAGTTTTGTTCATATTCAGAATTATATTCTTGTGGCCAGGGTTAGCGAGTATAGCTTCTGGTTTATAGTAAGGCTTGTATGTTATGAGCCCAGAAAAATCTACTTGTCATGATAGTTAAATGTACTGGTGTCCTATAGTTTCCTTCAATAAAGAATCAATTATTCTTATCTGTTGATATGCTACAAAGACTGGCATTTGT
This sequence comes from Grammomys surdaster, assembly GCF_004785775.1. Lineage (NCBI taxonomy): Eukaryota > Metazoa > Chordata > Mammalia > Rodentia > Muridae > Grammomys > Grammomys surdaster. The sequence goes on from NW_021604786.1 coordinate 950,177, forward strand.
AAAACATTCTAAATCCCCATCAGGAGTGGAAATCATCACACAATCATTTCCCACTCCCACCCCCAACCCCCAAACTTCAGTAAAGGATACTTAAGGGTCTTATTTACTTTATAAGTTTCTTTCTAGGAAGCCTGAAATGCAGGTTTCTAAATAGGCCTATAGATTTATATATTGTTTAATTCTAAGAAGAGTGGAAAATGCCTTTAATCCCAGAACTTGGGAAAAAGAAGCAAGCGGATCTCTTTGAGTTCTAGGCTAGCCTGGTTTAAATAGTGAGTTCCAGGACAGGTCTACATAGTAAGACACTGTCTTGGAGGAAAATGGATTTCTTAAGTCATCTATATTCCGCCAGACCCCGAATATTTGTATCTGTCTTTCTTAAGACAGGATCATACAATGGAGCCTTGGATGGCCCTGCTGGAGGGAATATCCCGCCTTTTGCACAGATGATTGATACAGGATGAGCCTGCAGCAACTTTGTCTTATCTTGAACTTTGATCGAGTTATTCAAAAGAAAAGGACATGCTTCAATTCATTTTCTGATTCAACTTTCTCATGAGGACATCATCTGTCCTTTAAACTTTTACATGTATATGTTATGTATTAGAATATATATTAGTAATACATTAATTACTATACTATAGAAATATATCATAATTAATATATGATATATATTAATATATTATTAGTATATATATATAAAACATACTATTTTAAAAATTCATTTAAATATTGTGCTAAAACTTCCGTCTTTCTCTGTGTGGTGATCCCAGATCCCATTCTCGATGTTGACCACACCCCACCACATCGAAATCTGTCATCACCATGGAAATGGCAGACTTGGTATGAGAGAAAGAATTGTTTTAAGATTAAAAACTTTCACATTATATTCACCCAACCTAGTTATTTTTTCCTCCCACTTAGTGATGTCCTCCTTTCATTTAAAGATTTTTGTGTCACCTTAATAAGTATTTTTCATTCCAGTAAGAAGACGAAAAGATTTTTATGAATTTTAAGAGCTTGGGTATATAGTATCAGCACTCGACAGAGGCAGAGGCAAAGGCTAGATTGCCATAAATTCAGAGCCAACACGGGCTACATGTGACTTCTGGGCCATCCAAGGCTCCATTGTATGATCCTGTCTTAAGAAAGACAGATACAAATATTCGGGGTCTGGCGGAATATAGATGACTTAAGAAATCCATTTTCCTCCAAGACAGTGTCTTACTATGTAGACCTGTCCTGGAACTCACTATTTAAACCAGGCTAGCCTAGAACTCAGAGAGATCCGCTTGCTTTTTTTTCCCAAGTTCTGGGATTAAAGGCATTTTCCACTCTTCTTAGAATTAAACAATATATAAATCTAGTACTGACAACAGTTGGCCTGTATGTCCTATCTACCTGCCTGTTCTAGGGATTAAGCTTGGTCAGTAAAGAAAATGGGCCTCTACAGTTGGTGGCTCATTCTTGAAGTCCCCTAACTAGGGCTGTGAAGATAATGCATGAGTTTATGTCTAACCTTGGCTACAGAGCTACAGAGTGGAACCCTGCCTCAAAGAAACAAACAGAAAAAGTTAGCAAAAGAAAGATGATAAGGCTCAGAGGCCTATGAAGTACCTGGTGGTTATCTCCAAAGCCCTTCCTGATGGGTTTATTTTAGTGAGAACTTCAGAAGATGGAGAGATTTTGAAGTTCCAAGAACATTGGCCAGGTCCTCATTCATCATCCAGAGGAACATATTGCACCTCTTTATAAAGGCCAATGTTATCGTTAAGGCTCTGTACCCTTGATCTTACAAAGACTTCAACTCCAAATGGGCAGCCTATCAGGAGGTCTATGTAACTCAATATACTTTTGGAGGGGGCTCACGCACATTTAGTAGAGTCTACCTAGCAGATACGTGTAACAAAAAAAATCACACCCATAGGATCCTAAGAGCACCCACTCTCTCCACTCTTCCTGTCATACGTCCTACATGACATCAAAATGTCAATGTGAAATTAGATAAAATAAATTAGGCTTTCTAATGATAATTCATTATGGAAAATCCCACAAAATCACCTGTCCATATCAACTCCTGACAAAGGATAACAGGGCAATAAAGGAGGCTCGCACATAGGAATCTTTGGCCAGGAAACTGCATGGGACCCTTTGCATCTTGGGAGCTCCTTCTTTTCAAGTTTTCACACTACAGTGCACTATGGACTCTGACTGCTGTCTACGTGTGATTCCAATGCCCCATTTCCCACCTCCCAGCAGAATCTGACTTCCCAGCTTTCCCTCTCAAAGAGCTTGCCTAGGGGTGTTCATCTGGGTTATCTGGCTTTCCTTTAGTAAGACAACGATCTCAGAAAAGCTAAAGGTGTCTCTGGAGGCCACACTTTTTAAATCTTTCATTGTGCTTCAGTATTACTACTTGGAAATAGTAGGGGACCGCCCCTCCCCCTTCCCCAAGGTTATAGGCATGTGAAGACCTTGGTTAATTATCACAGAATTGAAAACTACTACCTAGGATCCAATATAAGACAATGGCTATTTATTTTATTTCCCCCGTGTGTGTGTGTGTGTGTGTGTGTGTGTGTGTGTGCATGCACGCACACACACTGTGTGTAGTTTCTAGGCACTTAACATGTAAGGACGATTCCAGTCTCATCTCCATGTGGATAACATAGATTTCTGAATGTTAAAGTGTCCTGCATTTGAGGGGCTGTCTCTCACCCTGTTGCCTGTCTTTGGAACGTTTTCCTCCTACTAGGATGCATGTCTAAGAGAGGACGTGCCTAGTCTTACTGCACCATGATATGCCATGGCTGGTTGATATCCATGGGAGGCCTGCCCCTTTTCTGAAGTGAAAATGAGGAGGAGTGTGGGTTGAGAGGGGAGGTGGGGGAAGGGGCTGGGAGAAGAGGACAGAGGGGAAACTGCTGTCAAGATGTAAAACTAATTAATGAATAACTTCCTGCATTCATGGAAGAAACTCATTTGTTCTATACCATGCCACTTCAGACATCATCATACTTACTATCAGGTTTCTGAAAAGCAGATATAAACAGAGTCCAATGAAAGAAGACCGTGTAGAAAATTAAAAAAAACGACCCATCGTGTAGCAAGAAAAGCAGTGACTGTACACTTCAGAAACCATACAAACAAAAGCATCACACCTACATCTCAGAGCACTGCTTTCACGTTTGTGTCTGTTTCCTCTGGGAATGTTGATTGCCTGGTCTAGTTCTGGCATCGGGGTGACACTGAGCTCATATAGTCACCTGGGACGAGTTCCCATCTTTGTGATAAAGTTTATACTGTGCTGAAGGTTGTGATTTCTTTCCGAAGTATCCAATTGGAATCAACAGGAAGATTTGTGTGCTTGGGATTTTGTTTTGTTGCCACAAAACAATTGCTTAATTATTGCATAGGATTACATAAGTGTGCTTCTCTTGTCGCTATGTTTTGATTTGTTTAGAGCACCCTATCAGATTTCACCTATTCAGTCATCTATGGACATCACGATGTAAAGACACCAATATTATTTCCACGTAGGCTATCTTTTAAATGATAAAGCTCACTACATCGGTGATATTGATAATTGCCAGTTCTGTTTTTTTTTTTCTGAAATAGACTGGAAAATGTATTCAATTTATTTACCTGTTTGAAGAAATGACAATCATTTGTTTTTATATAATTCATTAATGTACATTTGTCTATGCTTGTGTATAGTCAAGAGGGTGGTGTGTGTGTGTGTGTGCGCGCGTGTGCGCTCGCGCACATGTGTTATGTCTGTGTGTATAGTTATCTAGGTATCAAACTCAGATCCTCTGACTTGGTGGCAAGCCCCAACTGAAACATCTCTATAGACTAATAATCACACTTTTTTACAGTTTACCTTTAGCCTGGTTTATTTTTCTCTCTCTCTTTTTAATAATTTTAATTGTTACATAAGCCTTGCTTTGAACTTGTTCTTTTTATAGCTTTCTTTCTGTCCATCAGTGCTGATATGAGATGTGGGCTTTTTAATCGGTTATATAATGATCTACTTTGTAAATTTCTTTTTACATTCCACTTCAGACCCATGACACAAATTTCGGTATGTCCTGCTTCCAGCATTATTTGTTCGAAACATTTAACATGTTCTTTGTAATTTCTTAATTTGTCTCCTTGATTCTTTACAAAAACACTGTTTTGTTTTAACCTTCACAGAACTGGACACTTGTATCCTTTCTCATGTATTCTCAGTGCTCTATTCAGAATAATGCAATGTTTATTACCCTTTTAAGTTAATAGTGACTTGCATTTTGGTTAAATATAACTCTGGATATACTTTCTGGAGCTCTTAGAATTAGTGTGAAGCCACTTCTTCTGGGATAAACTCTGAACCACGTGCACATAAGCTCTGTTGACTGAAATGACCATTCATCTTCAGTATTCTTATTGATCTCTGTCAACTCATCACCTGCCATGAGAAGAAAGTCAAATATATATGTCAATATATTTGAGTACTTACCATTTTCTCTTCCTTCCAGTTTTAAGTGAATCTAGAAAATTGAGGAACTCTGTTTTTCCCTTGGATTGATCTTTCTATCATAAGGAATAACTCATGTGTTGGAGAAGACTCGCCATGGCCTCTACTTCTTGGATGTTACTATGGCCATTCTTTGTTGTTGTTGTTGTTGTTGTTGTTGTTTTTTGAGACAGGGTTTCTCTGTATAGCCTTGGCTGTCCTGGAACTCACTCTGTAGACCAGGCTGGCCTCGAACTCAGAAATCCACCTGCCTCTGCCTCCCAAGTGCTGGGATTAAAGGTGTGTGCCACCACCGCCTGGCTACTATGGCCATTCTAACTTGCTGAATATTTACTTCTTATGCATTGTTTACTTTTCTGTCCTTTTATTTGTTTGGTGTTTGTTTAATTAGGCTTCTGTGTAAACACACACACAAACACACATACACACACACACACACACACACACACACACACAAGTGCAGGCAGATGCACAAAGAAACCAGAAGATGGTTTCTGATCCCCTGAAACTGGAGTTATACTTGATTGTGAGCCACCTGGAAAGAGTGTTAGGAATAAAACTAACCACGGGGTCCTCTGCAAGAGCAGCAAGTGCTCTTAATCACAGAGCTATCCCTCTAGGCTCAGTTTATGATTTTGTTTTTAACTCACATCTGTTTGTCACTTCCATTTACTCCCTCCCCTTATATCTTGAATTTTTACTCAGTCTAAACACCTCTACCTTTAAAAAAAAAAACCTTTGGACTTAATAACGTTGGCTCCACTGTGCGTATGACTCAAGTGATTATTTTCCTGTTAATCTTCGGTCCGTTACTTTTGCTCCACCTACCATTGTCCGCAAGAACTGAGTGTTTCCTCATTTCCTGAGGTCTCCCTGATTAGTCTGGCTGAGAGCTCTAACACCCTTTCCAAATTCCTTTCAACAGCTACTTCTCATTTAAAGTAGAGAAACCTTCTAGAAAATTATACTCTATATTTAAATGTCTATCCCTTTCAGCTCTCTTTGCTCTATATTTTAAATCCCAATTTCCTGTTGGTTGCACGTTCTTTGTTAAATAATATAGTTGCACAGTCCTTGCAGTCCGTAAAGACTAATGAACAATGTGTTCAATTGTTCAAAACAATTTTGTTTCCAAGAGGTATTTATTTCACATTTATCTCATGAGGATTGAGTTTAGATTACCAATTTCGAAGATGATCCGTTGCCACGATTTGGGAAATCTTTTCTGTCTCTCATTCTGTAGATCTCTTTAAGTTGGTATTTGGAGGTTCTTAATGGTCATCTTTCTTTCCCTGTGTACAGTACTTGGTCCTGGGGATGTTTCTTGCTGGTTCTCTGCCCTCAGAACTCTGACTTAGTTCGTGTTCCCTGGGAACCCAACTTAAGATTTTCTAACCATTAAAGCACAAGAGTTTGTATTGAAACACACAGTAAACTACAAACACGTACTGAGCAACCACAGACAACTACAAGCACGTGCATGGTTGTGTGTAGGAGTGACATCTACACAGACGTTTGCAATTCTTATAGTGCATGCATTGCATCAACAATTATTTGCATTGGCTTTGAGCAGTTAGAGAGAGATAGGCTGTAGTTTCAATAGAGCCTGTAACAGAGTTCACATTGAATAGTCCAGAATTTGAAGGCATTGCCGTTACCTCAAGCCAAATCATCTCAACCTTTCCATTATCTATTCAGTCTCACAAAATACAATGTCTGACACAATTTCATATTATTATTGTAGTGGATGACATGACTCTATAGCCTGGGGCACTTCTTATAAAAGAACTGATATTTATTTGAGAATGTACTATAAGAATATTCTAATTTATTATGTTATATTAAATAATTGAGATGTCCATAAAATCAATTCATTCCATTGTACTTAAAAAAATATTTAAGGATATTGAACTTGAATCACTTTCTTTTTCATTTATTTTTAGTTATTTGTACAAAGGTTAGCTTCAGTCTATATGTATAATTTTGATGATTCTGTACATACTAATTAAGAACATACATATATAAATTTCAATTTTAATATAATGAACAAAATCAGCTTCATAATTAATCTAGGAGTAAAATATTATTTCATTAATTGTACTCATCAACATTATTACTTTTGTTCATTCTTATTCTGAAGATCATAATTATTTTATAGTCATATTAACACTACAGTATCTTAACTACCATGTTAATTATAATAAATTGTCATTAGTTTGGTGGTACTTAAAGTGTTCCTCAAAAGAATAAAGGAACTAAAGTCTGAGAAATTAGTCAGGAGACAGCTCAATTAATCAGAAAACAGAGCATGGGAGCAATGAAGAATTAATCAAATCCAGATAAGTGAGTGTGTCCTGGTTTATAAAAAAAAAAAAAAGAGAGAGAGAGAGAGAGAGAGAGAGAGAGAGATGTGAGTTTCACAGGCTGTCTGTTCTATTCAGTCATGACCAATTGAATGAGCTATTATAATAGGAAAAGGCCTGTCCTTTGTCACATAGTTTCACTAAGTCAAAACTACCTGTGTATCTAATAAAATAAGGTCATAAAATTTGTGCATATGAAAGATAAAAATATGTTAACCAATTCGTAATATATTGGGGATAAACAAAGATGCCAATCAAGACCTGACAGTCCCTGACTCATACTTCAAACTAGCTTTTCATGCTTTTATTTTATTTAACAGAATATTCCTATTGAGATTTGGAGAACTTCATACATGAATGCTCTCTGCAATCTTCTCTGTAACTCTTCCCGAATCCTTCTTCTCATCTTCCAACACTTCCCAACCTCCTGTCCTCTTTTTCAATGACCCACTGATTCCAGTTTGCTCTGCCCATACTGTATAAGTATGGAACCATCCAGTAGACCATGATCTACTCTTTAGGGGTCACATTTTTAAAGGACACATCTTTTTTGCTGACTTTTTATATAAAAATTTTAAGATAAGACACTAAAACTATAAAATTTAAACTTTAAAGACAAGTTAGCTTATAAATAAAATGCTGAGGGGCTCTAACATTCAAGACACTCTTGTTATCCATGAGATAAAACTGTATGTAACTAGGCTTCAGTGCTCGGGGTTAGGTAAATCTTGAAATGAAAAGCTGAACCTTCTTAGGAGCTGGAGGTTACTCCATTTTTAACCAGGAAGGAAGTTAAGATGGATTTAGATCAGTGAACATTGAATGGTGAATTTATTTGTAAATAACCAAAGCTAAAGGTGTTTAGAAAATGTATTTTTCAAAGTATATTTTTTTTAGTATTTACTAAAGGAGACAATAAATGATCAATTCCCTATACTAAAGGAACAGCTTAGTAGATAATTCTGAATCTAGGGCAAAGCATCTTCCATAATTTATTTCACAGTGAGATGAAAGGAAAAGATTTTATGGGAATTTGGGGGCTGAACGGAAGTCAAAGCAGGGATATGGTTTATACATGTTTGTGCCTCTTTTTTTGTTAATGTTGGCTTGGTTATTAAGGTGGGAGTCTTGTAATCTTCCCTGACTTGGTCTCCACCTACCTAGCTCATATGTTCCTCCTAATTTATAGTAAGACCAGAGGCTGACGTCACCATGTCTTGCCACCTACCGAAGAGCTGCTTGGAAGACCTCAAGTTTCTCCACATCATACATAAGTCTTTCGACTTTAACTTAAAAGATATTTTAAATTTATATTCATTATGAGAACACTTGAATACACTCCATTACACCGTACATAGGCGATCTTCAGAAAGGGGTCTCATCTCTCATATCACTGCCAATCCAACAGAAGATGTCAGGGACATGCACATCAGATGACCTTTGTCCATAGCTACTGCTACACTATGTCAAGGCGACAAACATAAGCAAAATAAAGGCAAAATTCAATACAAGGAACATTTATAGTTATTCACTGTGACAATCTATGTCTGCCTAGAGATGGAGGGTACAAGCTGATTTTATAAATTAACAGATTTAAGCAAAGTGTAAAAATACACTGCGCTAAATAGCGATGATACTGACTAAAGGACCTGAGAAGGGGGGATGGGACATAGTTAATGTCTTTTTAACGTTCAGTTCTGAAATGTTCTAAACATTATAAAAATAAATAAACGTAAATACGCATTTCCCTTATTCCAGTTCTCAAATGTACAGCCATAATTTTTTTTTCAAATTACGTCGGGTACACTTGAAGAAACCGATTTCAATTGATAAAGCCAAAACTCTAAAAATCACCCTGTCTGATGTTAATGGCTTTGCTTTACAAACATGCTGCTCAAGAATGGCTGTGCTGGAACACATCTCTAGCTCCAGAAGCTGCAAGGTGAAGGTAGAAATGTGAGTGGTCAAGGTCAATTTAGCAGCATAGTAAGTACAAAACCTACCCAGGCTACATGATATTTGAGAGAGAGAGAGAGAGAGAGAGAGAGAGAGAGAGAGAGAGAGAGAGACAGACATATGGAGAGAGACAGAGACATATGGAGAGAGACAAAGACACAGACAGACAGACAGACAGACAGACAGAGACTTAGGCCCCATGGGAACAGCACTCCAGTCCACCAATCCATGCACAGATACACACATACACACATAATTAAAAATAAATTTTTAAAAGGACAATTCTACATGAATGCTAATTATTCACAACAATGACAGTTATGTTGGACATACATAAGGAAATACACTCCTTTTGAAAGCATCTTATGTAAATTTTATTTGGCTATTCATTTCAGAAATTTGCTAAATGCCTCATTAAGATTCTAAAGAGAAGTGGTAAACAATCACCAAAGCACTATCAACTGAGAAACTGTAGAAACCACAGAATATTTATCTCTCTATTGTTTTAGCTTGTACATGGCCTTGGATTGTTTCTAGTGAGCGGGAAATGAATATCACAGCGTTCATTTCCAATGAGCAGGACTCATTCAAGTTCAGACATTTACATAAAAAAAGAAAATCTGGAGAAGGTGACAAGATGCCCCTTGAGAAATTTGGCCCTTTGCTAAAAGGAAAGACCTTTCGCCAAGAAACAAGATCCCAAGGCAAACGTAGGATGTCTGAGACTTTATACTGTCTGCTGTTAAGGACTTCCTGTGGCATCTTCACAGGCATAATGAATGAATAAACAGGGATAGTTTCAGAAAAGTGGACAGAAAGAAACACACATTTCTCAGGGAAATATGCAGATTTCAAGACCATGAGCACAGTCTTCCTTGCTGCAGTGCTGACTTCTCTGGCTTAAATATCTAGTTAGAAACAGGTACTAGGGTGAGGAGAGGCAGATTCACTTCCTGTGAGGGTTGGGTTCTGTCAGACAAATGAGATGAGTAAAGTGAATCAAGCTTCTGTCTTAACACAGCCAAAGGAGGGGCTTGAGTGGTGGATTAGTAGTTACGAGCAGTGAGTGTTTTTTTCAAAGGATCTGAGTTCAATTCCCAGCACCTACGTGTCATCTCATAACTGTCTATAACTCCAGTTCCAGGAGATGTGGCACCCTCATGCCCATGCACATAAAATAAATTATTATTATTATTTTTAAAATAGCCAAAGAGTTGGGAGACAGGCTGAAAGTCATGACCAAATGAAATGCTGTGGCTTTTTAGCAAGGAGAAATTTGGTACTTGTGAGTACAAGTGGGAGTGGCCTGATACAGGAATACAACAGATCTTAAGAGATGCAGAGGAGAACCGCTGCTACAACTTCCATAGCTTCGGTCTCTTTGCTCTGAAGAACCCATTTCTTCTTTGCTGGGCACAGCCCGGTGAGCATTATCTCAATTTAGTGACACGCACAATCTATCAGATTTTTGTCATCATCCTTCGCCATTAAAGAAAACAGCACATAAAATATTTCTAGTCACGATAACAGGAACATTGGGCGTTTATTTTTAGAGCAATGTTCTCTTGAAATGATACCTTAAGCGACTGTATCTGAAAGAGTGACCATAGCAGAACGCTCATGGTCTTGGGAGCAGAATCCCTAACACACCACACCACACATAATCTTCAAGGTGGTATTCTTAGCCTAGAATCACAAATCATTAGCAGCAGGTCAGAGTGGGGACCTATAAATACTTTATAGGAGGTTTTGTAGAACTGAATGTTTTTGCAAACACTCAGAAAGGATATGAAAATAAATAATTCTGAAAAGGTTCCTAGATCCCTAAATATTTAAAACCTTGCTATTTCCGGTGCTTCTCATTGTATATCTACCTTCACTCCTGATACTCATTTCAAAGGAGAGAGTGTTGATCTTTTGCTCATGACTGTTTTTTTCCCCACCAAAGGTTTTTCAAATGCTTGAAAAATGAGGCCTTCATTTGGTTTTAATGAGTTTTGTTTTCACCCTGTCAGGAGGTATTAGCGACAAGTCTGGTTCAAGAGAACGTTTTCATT
>NW_021604786.1:961171-962247 GCF_004785775.1 Grammomys surdaster
AAGAAAGAAAGAAAGAAAGAAAGAAAGAAAGAAAGAAAGAAAGAAAGAAAGAAAGTTAGTTCCAGAAGCAGCTAACTTCCCAGCAATATATGGAACATCTCCCCCACCCCACACCCCCTGTCACCCCATTGCCAATCAGCTTGGAGTCTAAACTTCACTTCTTCTCTATCTAGATGGCTTATAAGCGTTCATCCCTGGAGGGTATCTAAAGGCAGGATGTGGGTGGGAACATGGGAAAGACACATAATCAAAATACATGTTTCCATCTTTCCCCTGACTTGAAGCTGCAGGTGAATACCACAGATCCTCTCGAGAAAGTACTGGAAGATTCACATTAAAATCCCTCATATACCTTGATGACATTATTGAAGTCTTTTTTATAAATAAAATGTACTTGGTGAATAAAAGAGTCCGAGTTTACAGTAACCCATGGCTAGAGTTGATGTCAGTCTTTTGGGTGTCCATTTTTTCAGATATTTTATTTGTTGCACCAAACTTGGATCTGTTTAAAACATGGTGATATCAACTTATTTAAAGAAGAGGAGAAAATGTAAATATGTTTACAGGGATAAATTAATATGATGGGAAAGTACATTTAAATTTCAGATAAAATTTTAACATGGATGCTATAAAATATGTAAAGTAAAATACGAAAACATTTTATTCCAGCCTAGTTATGGACGATGTCGATGGATAGCTATTCTTTAACCATTAGCTAGCATAAAGGAAAGGTGGTTGGATATATGCGGTCTGACAGCTCTACGAACCAGGCTCACTGCATGATGGACATCTGAACAGAGCTGTAGAACATGCCTCTCACAAGTACGAGCAGTGATGCTACAGATCTTTGTAACAAGAGAAGTGACAAATTGAAGAGTCATAAAAACCTCATCATTATTCAAGGAGTATCTAGAGAGGTACTAAAAGAAAGTACATGAGACAGAGGAAGGACACACATACACACAGAAGAGAGAGAGAAACAGAGAGAAGCAGAGAGAGCAAAAAAGAGAGACAGAGATAGACACAGACAGAGAGATAGAGAGATAGAGAGATAGAGAGATAGAGAGATAGAGAGA
>NW_021604786.1:962257-969573 GCF_004785775.1 Grammomys surdaster
AGATAGAGAGATAGAGAGATAGAGAGATAGAGAGATAGAGAGATAGATAGATAGATAGATAGATAGATAGATAGATACAGAGACAGACAGACAGACAGACAGACAGACAGACAGACACAGAGACTTAGGCCAGTGAGAAAACCCAATCCAGTCATCACTTTAAGTTCACATGTTCAACTAATTGTTTTGCAAGGGCATCAAAAAGGCCCAATGGGGAAGGACAATCTCTATGGTAAATTTTGTTGGGAACAATTGTATTTCTGCCTAAATTACAGGATGGACAGATTGTTATCAGGCCAGCCATAAAATAACACAAAGTGAAGAAAAGTCCTGACCATAAAAGAGAATGAATCTACTAAGAGGAAGCACAGGGAGATACTTCTGGGTATTGGGCTTGGTAAGTTTGTAAAAAAATCACATCAACATTTCAAGCTACAAAAGTCTGCAATAAAGCAATATGAAAGCTTTAAGGAAAATAAATATGGTGACAGCTTACAAGTAGGGTAACATTTGCCAATCATCTGATTGGTAAGAAGCCAATGTTCTAGATTGGTAAAAACTGATATTGCTCCACTGTGAAAAGCCAAAGGGTAAACATCCCAAATGTGTATTTCTTCAAAGAACATACACATCAGGGATATGTAACAAGATGTATAGTACTAAGCAGGAGAGAATTCCCTGTATCTGGTGATATTTAGAAATAACCGCAGCATGGGCCGGGTCTCTCATCAGCGGGGTGGCTCTGCTTAGCTCTGGCCACCATGTTCAGCGCTAAAAGTGGCCAGAGGCCAGATGTGCCACAACTAGACCCACGAGACGCCATCATGGGAGATAGCTCTGCCAATCCCCCACGCTGTATCCACAAAGCTCGGCTGAACCCCAGACAATATCTGCCGTCCTCTCAGTACCCAGTAGCAATGAGATTCTTAAAGTTTAATGATTATCTAAAGGATTTATATATTTAGAACTGCTCAATCAACAAGATGCCCACACAACTAGAGTTGTTACCCAATATCTAACCTCTTGATAGAAGTTGCTACCCAGGACAGCTTTCGACCCATCTGTGGTTCGCCATGGCTGCTCCGTCTCTCCCTCTTCTCCCCTTCCTCTCTTTCTCTCCTTCCCTTCCTCTCTTCTTCTCCCAGCTCTACTTCCTCTCCTACTGCCTAATCACAAAGCTCCACTGTGAATACAAAGTAGCAGAATAAATACCCTGCTACAAATTCCCAGTAATTTCTTTGGATGTTTAGACTGGGAAATGGAGAAACTAGCAGCCTGGACATTCTTGGGAGATATGTGTAGAAACAGCGAGTCCTCTGAAGGAGTCAACGTTGACCTGTCTGTTACCCGACAATCCCTCTGGGGTACAGAAATTAAGTAAATGTCATTGCTACCTGACAGGGCATCTCAGCTCTTGTGCTCACTAGAGATTTGTTCCAAATAGCTACAACGTGTAAACAATCTGACCAAGAGTTACATGCTATCCTTACAAAGGATAATTATTTAGCCATTAAAAAACAGATTTTTTTAAATGTACAAGATACAGTTATCTTGCTATTAGTTACAACGCAAGTCTGGATTTTTGCTAAAAGAAATGGGCTACATATCCAAACAGAGATATAGAGATATTGTAAGATCTTCCTTCCATGTAGAGTGAATTATTGAAATTTAAATATAGAGCAGCAATGGTAAAAATGCCAACAGTGAGGAGTAAAAGAGGAGAGAGAAGGATGAGAGGACCTAGCACGTGTATGTCAATGAGTATATCTGTGTAGATTATGTAAGATGCTGTGGCCAGAAACCCAATCTTGCCATAAGGATCTCATGCAATACAGTATACTGTATGATTCATGCTGTAAAGTAGAATGTAGTTATGTGGCCATATACTAGGAGGGGTAACTGTGTGACAGGGGCCATATATATTTGCTTCACTCCAGCAATCTTTTCAGTGTCAACAAACACACCATGGCTTTGTGTCATGCACCATAAACTGTAACTGATGAAATTAAACTTTAAAGAACCTTTGTTGTTTTCAAACTGTTCAATGGCTACTTATATACACTGTTTTTAAATGTTTCTTCTCACCCATGGTTTTGGATTGGGTGACATCGCTCTAACAATTGTTAAAATACTAACCAAGGTATTTCCTTTTGTGCTCAAACGACCAGGCAAAGGATTGTCACATAATCATGTCATTGCAAGTTTTTGATCTGCTGGTTGGTTAGTGTATATTCAACCTGAGGCATAGACTTATTAGTTCAAGAAATTTTGAAATTTAAAATCGGATATTCACTTCCACTCTGAATTGTTATTACTGTTGGGACACATAACTATGTCTTCATAGGTCTATACTGTCATAAATCTTGATTCATGCTTCATTCTCAGTCCAGTACACACACAGGCACACAAGCACACACACATGCACACACACATGCACATGCACACACATACAGAAACCATATACACAAAGACACGCATACACACATATCCACACACACAAATGCATGTATACGCATGTGTGCACAAGTACCCATACAATTTAAAAGGCAGAAAAAGAATTAGTTTTGAACTCCTGATATTTCAATCTCATAAACACTCACATTTTGATGTAGCTCTTCTGCACAGTATCTGACTTCTTAAGAACTCATTTGCGATTTTGAACCCATTTGAATTAAAGCTTATCCTCTTTCCCCGAGTGAACCCTACAGCAAGTGAAATATCAGGATTCTGTCCCTGCCACTGGATCAAGCAATAAACTTAAAGTAATTAAATCATTTTTATGAGACATGTCCTACAGAGATTACTAAGGGTCAAACCTATCTTACGACAGATAACAATTACAGCACCAAGAAAAGATCAGTGATTTTCTCAGGATCTATCACTGGGACCCTGGCTTTTGGAACTTCGATCTTGAAATATTTCTAATCCTCTACACTCATGTTTACAGAATGATGCTCCATCTTCTAACTGGTTTATTGTACACCACAACAGTGGAAAAAAGCAATCAGTTCTGAAACAATCATCTTTAATGAATCCCAGGGTATATTTTTTTTTCTACTGCTGGCTCCTTACGTGGAAACCAATTTCAGAATCTGTCCAATTATTATGACGTTCTGCAGGATCTTCTACTAGGAACATATGGGGATATTTTGCTCTGCCAAATATTGAAGATAGTGATTTTTCTCAGCATCAAAAAATTACCAGTCAGAAAATGTCATCTATTACCTTCCTGTGGTCTTTGGGAATCATTTTGGCATCAAGAGAGGACAGATCAATTGACAGAAAGGCATTACTGTCTATGAAGCATGCAAAGAGTGGTACCTGAGAAAGGCATGGTGGTCAATAACTTTTTTTCCAATTAATATATACTCAACTAATGTTGATCACACAGTTACCTTCTCATCTGTCACTGTGATGTGTGATGATTTAAGTCAGACTGACTATTGTTGACCATAAGGGGACATCAAGCCATGTGCTTGAACATCTAAAAGACAAAACTAGAAAAGCTTTGTGACATGACTGGGAGCAACATTTGTTGGGGATTTGGAAGTTACTTAGAGAATGATTTTTCAGTCTCAAGAGGATTTTTTTTTTAAAAAAGGAGGAAAAAATAGAGATAATCTTTTTTTTTCAAACATGCGATGTGAGGACATAAAACGGAGATGAATAATAACATAGATGAGAACTTGACAAGTATGATGGTTGTGTGCAGTATATATGTGTGTGTTTGTGTGTGTGTATGTGTGTGTGTATCTACATAGGAAATGTATATATGTGTGTAGGTTTCATTCATGGCTTCTTTGTGTCTGAGAAATTTTTATATTACACGTGCTATGTATACAAATTAGGCATACAAGTCAAGCATATGGGGAAACTAAGTCATGACAAAATTTATCTCAGGGGATTTGGCTCAGTCACTAAAGTGCTTTGTTTGCAGGCATTAGAACCCAAGGTTCTGGAAGTCACATGAGAATGTCAGGCCTGATGGTGCAGCTTTGTCCTAGTACTGAGGAAAGAAGAGCTTTAGTCAGTGAGAGTAGCTATCTCAAAAGGATACACACCCAAGGTTGTCCAGGAGCCACTATGCACGGCTGAACACCCCTCCCCACCCTCACACACTTTCTAAGAACATGCATATGATTGTTCAGACAAAAGCCATAGAAATCAAAGAGGGAATGAGAAATAAAACTTTAATTCTTCTAGGTTGTTTTCTGCTTTTATGTACTACACATCCTATTAAAGACGCAAACTATTTTTCACTAAATTCTCTTTTTGTTACATGCACATTCACTTAATTATAATTTTCCTAATGAATGTGTGCTGTGTGAAAAGTTTAATTTGGCACCTGCATTGCCTTTCTTGTCTAGGTGAAACACTGTGTACAGATTCTTGGTTTATCTCAGTGATGCAAATATCAATTCTAAGTTAAGTCCTTCACCTTAAATTTGTTCTTTGCCAAATGATGGAGACGGAATTAAGTGTCCCGGCTGCTGCAGTCCAGTTGGGACAGAGCTTTCTGTGTGGCAATGGGGGCTTTACAATGTTGAGCCTCGATTTTTCTTCCAAATTGATGGCTTCTGCTGGAGGGTGAGTCAGCTCCCAAAACAAACACCAATAGTGACTTGAATATAGATGATGTTATTGACTCAGAGATGACCCACCCAACCCGAGTGAGCTTGAGCCGTCCTGATTAGAATCTGTCTTGCTATGCCTTTATTGAGGGAATACCCAGACTGAAGCAACAATGGAAGATTGTCACATTGCAGAAAGACAAAACAAAAAACAAAAAACAAAAACCCACAGCCCATAGATGTTATATATATTCCTTTTGTCTCAATTTTATGGTAAGTAGCACTTTATCCTGTATATGATGTATCACTGACCCACAGGATAAAAGTTTTAAATCTTAATCCTTTATATCCTTTAAAATTTTGTCATTGCTTAAAATTTTTCACCATAGATTTTGGTTCAAGAAGAAATAAATAAGCAACGGTGAGAACAAACACAGGTCACTTGTCTTATCCCAGTTCCATGCTTGTGATCTTAAATGTCCCCAAAGGCATATAATATAGAAGTGAGACCATTCTTGGATGTAGTATCTAGTTCTATGAAGAATTTCTACATCTTTTAAACAAAACAGTGTAAGCAAACATCAAACTCTTGGAAATAGGTTTATGTTCTGTAAGATTGCTTATAAAGCTCTACAAGGGACAGTGAAGAAATCAACACATAGAGAAATGATGGTAGCAACACTAGATACCATAGTAGCCTAGCAACCTAGTACTTCCTTGCTGGTCTCCAGCTTTGCCACATAACAATAAAGGAGGTGCAATGGAATTAAATCAGGAAAGTATATGGGTTGAGTAATAGTTTGTGATACAGTCGAGCTTGGGCAATCTCCTTAATTGATGTTCATCCACCCCTATGTCTCCATTTCTGCGAATGAGGAAGCCAGAAGTGATTACCCCTAGGATAGCTATGATGACAGATTATATAATTGACTGCTAGCATGCATATGTCAACTTTGCATTACTATGACAAAATGGCCTAGAATACCCACTCATGCCAGTGTAGTGATGAATGCCTTTCTTCCCAGCACTCTGGAAGCAGAGGGCAAACATTTCTGTGAGTTCAAAGCCAGTTGGTCTACATAGCTACACAGTGAGAACCTATCTCAACAATAACAACAAATCTACTCAGAAGGAAGTAAGGGATATTTAGGTACTCTGTCCCAATCTTTGATTGCTAAGGAAGCACGGTGAATCATGGTGAACAGATTTGCTCATTTTGTGGCAGCTCATAATCAGAAGGAGAGATAGAAGGGTCTAGAATTCAATATCTCCTTCATAAACATGCCTTCTCCAATAGATGAACTTCTTCTAGTAGGCTCCTCCTCTTCTCACAAGAAGCAAGCCTTTAAGTACAGAGACTTTTGGTAGAACATTCTCTTTTTTTGAGTTTTATTATCTTTGTTTTACACAAATCTTAGTTACACATCTATAGAACTTAATTTCATTGAAGTAAAATGTATACAACATAAAATTAATCATTTTAAGTTGGGCAATTCAATGACATTCAGTATATTCATAAAGTTGTATAACAACAATCTCTAGCAAATTCCATTTTTTAAAAAATATTAATCAAAGGCTTTATAAGTTTGGTAATGCTCAATAACAAGATGCCCATACAATCAGAAATACAATCCAATACACAACCTAGATATACCAACTACCTTTGACTGGTGGAGACATGCAAACATCAGCTTCCATGTTCCTCTCTCTCTCTTGGGAGAACATTCTAGATCTAAATTATATTTGTAGACACAAACAAGCCTAGTGACAAGTGAGAAATTCAAATAGGCACCAGCCTAATTTGATTGTCCAGGGAGAGATTTTATTATAGGGAGACCAAGAAGAGTGGCGCCTGAGCTAGCACCACAGAGGCAGCCAGTGGTGGGATATTCTAAAGAGCTTGGGTATGGATTATAGGCCATCTGTTTTTGCTAATTGGCTTTAACCAGAGGGAAACAAACTTTTAAAATGTTAACCAGAGGTAGTTTCACAGCTTGTAGCCAGGGCTCATTAGAGTTAGGCACTTACACCCCACAGAGGCTGGGAGATAGTTTCCCTATTGAGTCCATTCCAAAAGAAGACTCCTAGGTATTCAAGAAACATCCTGAGCTATAGCTCTAGCAAGAGAACTTTATAGACTTTCACATATCAAAGAGGAGAAAGGAAAGGAAAGGAAAGGAAAGGAAAGGAAAGGAAAGGAAAGGAAAGATGGAGACAGATAAATAGATACATGATAGGTAACAGATATGTGTGTGTGTGTGTGTGTGTGTGTGAGAGAGAGAGAGAGAGAGAGAGAGAGAGAGAGAGAGAGAGAATGACAGACAGGCAGACATAGAGTAAGAGAAACAGAAAAAGATATTGAGAGAGAGGAAAAGAGACAAAGTAATTATAGAGATAAAAAGACACAAACAGAGAAAGACATAAACACACAGAGACTGAGAGGGAGAGAAAGAGAGACAGAGACACAGAGAGAGACAGAGAGACAGAAGAGAACTTGCAAATTTTCTGTATAGCATATTTCATACAAGCAAGAGAAGGGACCTCACCAGAAAGGCCACCTGGGCTCTTAGAGGCTGTAATGAAGAGGAAGGAGGAAGTCTACTGATAGCTAAGAAAAATGCCTGGGCCATGGTTATCAGTAAGCCCTCGAGAAGTAGATCACTGCTATAGGGAGAGAGAGAGAGAGAGAGAGAGAGAGAGAGAGAGAGAGAGAGAGAGAGAGAGAGAGAGAGAGAGAATTTAACC
>NW_021604786.1:969673-973793 GCF_004785775.1 Grammomys surdaster
AGAGAGAGAGAGAGAGAGAGAGAGAGAGAGAATTTAACCAGTGCTAGTTAACAGTCAAGAGGGACCTGGCTTTTGTAGCATTTTTTTTCTGAATTAGAAACCACATCTTTACATGTCCAAATTTCTCTGTTAGACAGTCTGTTCCATCCCCATGTCCTACTAGCCAGAATTCTGCATAAAACTGACCCTAGAAAAGTCAACATGTCCTTTACTCTTTACTGAGTTATGTCTTTTCTAAATTCTTATTGCAAAAAAACTTCAGTTGCAACATGATACTAATCTGAGAAAGAGACTTTGGGGAGAAAAAGTGTCAAGACAGTGTTCTTTCTCTACAGGGACAGATGTCATACAAAAGATAGCTTCAAGTTTGCTCTGTCTATCGTGCTTTGGGTGCATGTAGCCAACAAGGGCCCATACGAGAGCACACATCCCTATTAACAAGCATGTAAGCTGTTTATCCTTGGCTGAGTATAGCATCATTATTGTAGAGACATAGAATATTACAGGCTCAGAACCAAGATTCTCTTGGGCTACTATGGCCTACTTGCTAGCTGTGTATCTTACTGTTAAATTTTGTATTTGGTCTATCATTCTAGCAATTCTATTAGGTAAAAATTCTTCAAACGTGTTGCTGACCTAGCAAACATCTACTCTCCACCAATACTAAAAGTGAGAATACTATAAACCCTGACTTGGAATCTATGGAAAAGATTGTCCACTTCGCTGAATCTGCTACCCACCGGTGCCCCATGGATGCAATTTTGTAAATGTTCTAATTTACAGCTGCCTTTGTTCTATGACACTAAACTTTTATGTAAATCCTTCCGGTGTTGAACATTTGCTTCAAGGCAACTAGAATCAATATTTTAAGGACATGGGCTAAAATAACCAATAAAAAAAAGTCAGGAAAATAAAGGACATGAGCACCCCTGTGTGGCTCAGACTAAACTGTTTTCTTTATTTCAAGAATAATTGTTATTTTCTGTTTGTGTTTCTAAATTCTTGAATAATATATCCTTATTTGAGCCACCAAGTTCTGATAGAAGTAACTACTCACCACTGAAGACCCTCTCACCAGGGTCTCACTGCCCCAGCAGTGTTCATAACAATTTAATGAACGGCCTTTTTGAAAGTAGAAGCAAAAGCCATGGTATGGATTCATATTACCACTGTGTTCTAAGCATTTCTCACTGAGTGGCCCTGACTCTCTGAAGTGAGCATTGTACAAACTGTGCGGTAATGCTCTACCTGAAATATGCATTCCATGAGTTTCCATATGATGTTTCCCTCGGATTATTCTTTCTGTAGACATACAGTGTTCATCTAACTGGTTTTGTATTATAATTTTGGTGGGATCATGCTTTAGTATCTGACTATCAGATAGGAAGGGAATATAAACACAGGAAACTCTTCTTGTGATGTATGTCACCTTCTTTGTCATTGTCCTGTCTGGTATCTAACAAGAAGGAGCTTAAGGGAGGCAAGATGTATTGTGGGATGGGTTAAGGGTACAACCTACCAAGACCCTAAAGGTAGAAGGAGCTCTTTGCACGTATCACTATCCATCAGGAAGAAAGAAAGGGTAGAAAGATGGCCACACTATAAACACCAACCCCCATCCATCTCTCCACCACCCTTTTCCTTCGGCTAAGCCTCATCTCTTAAAGATTCCAGTTTCCCAAAACAATACCAACAGCTAGAGACCAAACATTCATGTATAAAAGTTTGTGGGATATTTCACATCTACTCCACAATAAGGCAGCTCAGACAATTTAGAAGCATGGGAGAATTTGAATTAAGAGATGTCCTGGGGGTGATGGATGCGAAGAATAGCACTTTTGCTCTCAATACAGTTGTCAAGTCGTAGACATTCTGCCCCAAGTTATTTAAAGTGATCTCGCAACTAAGATTAACAGAGAGAACCATGGTCCAATCAAACAGATCAAACTGTAGAAAGAATCTAAGGGACCAATGTTTCCACTCTATGTTCAGATCTGCAAGTAAAGGTGTAAAGATCTTCGACACAATCAGATGAAAATGAAATGTTATTCAGTTAATAAGTAATGAAAATATAATGAGAGGATGAACTTTAGAGTGTCCCTGAGAACAGAATGCGAGGTGATTTATTCATATATTAAATGTGCAGAATTGCTAAAAGAATCATTAAATGAAGATGAAAAATTAATAATTGTCAGTTTAAGATGAGAGTTAGGAAAATTATTCTCATTCACAGCATGAACCTAAAGTATTCCAGTTTCTGTAGGAGTGAACGATACCTCCAAACCCACTTTCAAAACACACTGTCATAGGCATCACCCAGGGGACTTATCCAAATGGTACAAATAGTCAATACTTGTCAGAGGAAAGCACTGAAGGGAATACACAGCCCTGTAGCTCATACTCTGCTGGTGGTGCTGTGAACCTGTGAAGTGTCCTGTATAAACTACTAAAAGTTAATAATACATCTCATGTGGCAGGCATACAAAAAAAGAGACAAAGGTTTTCACTTCCCTAACCAGTGTACAATGATACCTTTATCAAAGCTGTGCTCCTTCACCAAACAAAAAGTGAAAAACGTAAAGTCTATCTTTTCAACAAGAGTTGATGCTTTGGGTCAATGGATAAAAATCAAATGGAATGTATTTACTGTCAAAGGTTGTCCGGATTTATGATGCACACGCACTGACGTTTAAATGTTAAAGGACTAAAACTGAATCCTAGATCAGCAGTGGTACTAACACACTTGAAGGGCTTCACGAACACAAGAAGGTAGAGTCAGCATTTCAGGCAGGGCACTCCAAGTACAAAGCATCTATTGCATTGAATCCTGCTGAAACGCTAGTGTATAGGAAAAAAAAATATAAGTGTTGTTATAGTCTTTCAAAAGAGCTCTCAGAATTGATGATCTAAGTACCTACAGAGTAATTCTATTTATCTACACAATGCATAATGGAGCCTCTTATTATGAACCGTGAGGCTGACATACACTTAGAAGGAAAATGGAGCCCATTCTTGTTTGTTTACTTATCTATTACTTTGATTGACACAGAGTGTCTGGGGGTGAAGACAATAGGGGTTCAGAGGGCAAAGGGAGTTCCAGACAGATCCAGTATCACACCTGGGCAGCAGGATGTAGCTGAGTGGATAAAGCGCTTGCCTAGCATACACGAAGCTAGCTTGAGGATTTGACCCTCGAGATTACATAAGCAAGAGGAGCATCAGAAGTTCAAGATCATCCTTAGCAGTACAGGGAGTTCAAAGGCAACCTGAGCTACATGACACAGGCTAAAATGTGCATTCAACATCACAAAACACTTAGAAAATTTTGAATGCCTACACCATTAACAAGGAAGAGTTGAAGGGCAGATTTGTCTTCAAGTTGTAATGTTCTCCTAGGGGTAAGATCATGAGGATCTGGGTGTTAGAAATGTCTAGCTTTAAAAAAAAAAGTAAAAACATCTACTTGTTCAGTCTATCCTTTGTGAATAGTATGTCCATTTTATGCACTGAAACTACAGTCATTTTAGCTTGATTCCATTGAATATTTTTCCTCAGTAATACAATATTTAGTATTTATATATACATTTACATATGTACACGTGATCATGCCATCTACATAGAGTGCCAATTTGATGTCTTCTTTCAAAGGTGGATATTTGTTTCCACATCTTTCCCATGGCTCTGAGGCCAGGGTCTTCAGAACTACACAGAATAGAAGTAGGGGTGGGGTGTGTGTGGCCATCTTTGACTTGCCCTAGCTCTTAGAAAGAAATAGTTCAGTTTTCCTTCATTCAGCATAGCTAGTTGTTGCCTTACAATGCATAGCCTCTATTATGTTGAGATGGGCTCCTTTTAGACACGAAGTGGTCCATGTTTCTATCATAAGATGTCTTAGTTACTTTTCACTGCTGCGATAAGATGCCATGCCAAAGGTGACTTATAAAAAAAGGAAGCATTTAATTTTGGCTTACAGTTTTAGAAGTTTGAACATGTAAAGTCTGTGATGTTAGAGCAAGGGCAACAGGAAGCTGAGTAAGAACTCATGACATAACTTATGAGTAGGAGACAGAGAAAAAGAGAGAGGGAGAGGGAGAGGGAGGAGAGGGAGAGGGAGAGGGAG
>NW_021604786.1:974193-978213 GCF_004785775.1 Grammomys surdaster
GAGGGAGAGGGAGAGGGAGAGGGAGAGACCAGTATTTTGAAATCTCAAACCTCACCCCAATGACACAGGTCCTCTGGTAAGAACATATCTCCCAATTCTTCTCAAATATTTCTACCAACTGGAGACCAAGTGTTCTACAATATGAGTCTATGGGGTTAGTCTCATTCAAACAGCCACATAAAAGAATGATGGATTTTATCAAAAGCCTTATTCACTTTCTTTACATATTTTATCACATTTTCTCATTTGCACGTGTGGCCCCATCACTGAGCCTCCTCAAATGATTCTCTTTCTTTACCATGGATGGTAATCTTCATAGGGTTTTGTTGGCGCATTTCCTGGTATTTATTGAGAAGTTTGTATTTGTTTGCCTGAGATTTTCATCCATACTTTTCAATTTACTTACTGTGTATATTTTGCCTGCTTTGGGGATCAGGGTAATGCTAGCCTGGTAGAATGTGTGAGAATTCCATCCTTTTCAATGTTTAGACTGTTTAGACAAAAATTACATTAGTTTTTCTGGAACAGTTTTCTTACTGGGCTCTATCTACCACTCAGTGTCACCATAGTGAGCCTGGGAAGAGGATTCAAAGATAAGGCAAGAAGTCAATCCTCTCCTTCTGTTGGATGGTAGCACTTCTTTCCTGTGTGCTGATGGAATTGAAGGAGAGATGACGTGGCAACTCCTTCCACAGTTTGAGAGAATCACTTTAATCGTCATACTGAAACCACACCCTGCGGTTCTTCACCTAGACTGTATCTTGGAAAAGTACTTTAGTATATAAGTAATTGCTCAAACTGGTGTGTTGGGGATGTTGATCCCCTGATGATACTATTCTGACTTGGCTTTATTTTTAGATCTCTATATGTCTTGGGTTTGTGGGTGGGTCTGTGAGTAAAGGTGGCCACAGTGGCTAAAACAGGATACTGGGTTCCCAGTAGCTAAGTGTTTGTGACTTCCTTGAGTGAGTATTGGGAGCCAAGCTTATGTCTCCTGTACGAGCAATACTATGCTCATAACCATGGAATCATTCTGTACCTTTTATATCTTCTATAACTTTATAAATAGGAGAATGAGAACCCACTCTTACTTTTGGCTACTTTCTTCTACTTTGCAGAATTATTTAGCAATTAACCAATTGTACATCTGGCTAGTGTTCTATTTTCTGAGTATGCTGTGATTTATTAGCCACTTTCCCCACTGTTAATTTTTATTTTTACAGTCAGTTCAATAGAATGAAAAATCCAGGTCACATACAAATATATGATTTTTTAAGACTCTGTCAAGACAGTTCAAGTTGGGCTGAACCTTCTATTAACATTATAAGAAAGATACAGTTTTCTTGTATCTTCTTTTCTATTTGTTTATTTATTTATTTACCTATTACTTATTTATTTATTTAGTCACATTACATCCTGATCACTGACATCCTTTTCTCCCCATACACATTTCCTCCCCCCATCCTGCCCCAGTCCCATGGGGCATTGAACTGGAATCAGAAGACCTGGAAGAGAGAACTGGAGGACAGGGAACACAAAGAAGGAGCAGCTTGTCTATAGTCTGATCAAACTGCCGATTTTACTTTTTCACACAGGGGTTAGATACACAAAAAGGCAAGATGTAGGGAAGGGGATGATGCAGGAGCGTAGGTGTTCAGGGGGAGTACAGATATCTTCCAGAACAGAGTGTCAGCTGGGTGAAGTTTCAGGGGACAGGTCACTATGACTCCGCCTATGATTCACTTGTCCCTATCTAAGTTGGTACAATCCACCAAGGCTACCCAAGCTCTATGACTATCCACAAGATCCATGACTACTTGTTCCTATCCAGACTGGTAAATTTCCATCAAAGCTGCCTGTTTACAATATCTTATAGCTATCTATTTCAGTGTTTTTCTACAGAGGCTGACTTAGGCCTATTGCTAACTTTAGGCCTTCAGTGTATAAGCAAGGCTGCCCCTGACACCATCCTGCTCTGCTTCTCCTCTGAGAAGGTCGAGCCCTACCCTGGTATATCAAGTCTCTGCAGGACTAGGCACATCCTCTTTTACATGCAAACATTTACTTAGACTAGCACCATTTGTTGAAGATGTTTCCTTTATTTCCATTGTATGGTTTTGCCTTTGTCAAAAATCAAGCATCATAGATGTTTGGGTTTATTTCAGGGTTTTCTATTCTATTCCATTGATCAATCTCTCTATCCTTATACCAATATCATGCAGTTTTTACTATTGTTGCTCTAACAGCAAGCTTGAGATCAGGGCTGGTGATACCTCCAGAAGTGTTTTTTATTGTTCAGGATTGTTTTAGCTTTCCTAGGTGTTTTGTTTTCCAATATGAAGTTGAGAATTGCTCTTTCAACATCTGTAAAGAATTGTGTTGGAATTTTGATGGGAATTTCATTAAATCTATAGATTGCTTTTGGTAAGATGACCATTTTCACTATGTTAATCCTACTGAACCATGAGCATGGAAGATCTTTCTGTCCTCTGATATCTTCCTCGATTTCTTCAGAGACTTGATGTTCTTTTCATATAGGTCTTTCGCTTGCTTAGTTAGAATTACAGCAAGATATTTTATATTATTTGTGACTATCTTTCTCAGATTACATGAGGAGAGATACTTATTTATTTTCTTAATAAATTTTGTATCCAACCACTTTGCTGAAAGTGTTTATCAGCTGTAGGTGTTGTCGTCTGAAAGAAACTATCATATCATATTTGAATAGTGATATTTTGACTTCTTCCTTTCCAATTTGAATCTCCTTGATCTCCTTTAGTTGTCTTATTGCTAGGTCTTCAAGTACTATAATGAGTAGATAGGGAGAGAGTGGGCAGCCTTGTCTTGTCCCTGATTTTAGTGGAGTTGCTTTAAGTTTCTCTCCATTTAACTTAATGTTGGCTATTGACTTGCTGTATATTGCTTTTATTATCCCTCTCTAAGATTTTAACATTAGGGGTTGTTGGATTTTGTCAAAGGCTTTTCCAGGATCTAATGAAATGATCATGTGATTTTTTTTTCAGTTTGTTTATATTGGGGATTTTCTTACATTGAACAGTTCTTGCATCCCTGGGATGAAACCTATGTGATCATGGTGGATCATGTTTTTGATGTGTTCTTGGATTCCATTTGTGAGTATTTTATTATTTGTGAACACTTATGAGGCTAAACCACTTTTAGTAATCAATATAGTGTCATGTAGTGCTATTCAATTGTGTCATGAATATAGATTTATTGAGTTATATGTCATATTGATAATCTTGGGTTATTTTTTCTTGCATATAACTGGGTTGGTGAAATACGTATTCAACTATCCAAACATTTGTTAGGATTTGTTATTGTTTTTGTCCTCCTGTTTTTATGCTCTATGTTATTTTTTCTTATCAGATATTCCCTTATCAGATACCTTCTTTCAGTCTTTGGTTAGCATGTTTAACTTTCCTAATAGCATTTGTGAAGAACTAAATGCTTTGGTTTTGACAAAAAAAATTATCAACTTGATCTGTCATTGATCATGTTTTTCACTTTATAGCTAAGAAATCTCTATAATGAAAAGCTAAATGGTATTTGTTGATTTTTCTATAGATGTTTTATTGTCTAAGATTTTACATTGTGATTAAGATCCATGCTTTGGTCTGTGATCCATGACTTTTTATTTCTGATGTGTATCTTTATTTTTAATCCATTTTGTAAGGCATACCATTTTCCATTTACTACCTTTGTAATTTGAACTTTTGTAAATACCTGGCCATAACCCTATGTCTTGAAAGTTATTTTTCATATGGCAAATGATCTTGTCAATTTCTACCATGTAACAAATGTTATTTACTTTTAAAATCATCAGATATAGGTAAGGAGATGTGTATACAATAGATACATGATGGAAAGACGATGAACCTAGCTAAATAACTAGTTAGATGTATATTTGTATGTATGTATGTATGTATGTATGTATGTATGTATGTATGTATAGAGATAGATAGATAGATAGATAGATAGATAGATAGATAGATAGATAGA
>NW_021604786.1:978223-986760 GCF_004785775.1 Grammomys surdaster
AGATAGATAGATAGATAGATAGATAGATAGATAGATAGATAGATAGATATAGAGAGAGATGGATAGACAGACAGATAGATAGACAGGGCTAGAGATGGATAATGGATATGGAAATTAGTCCTGGGGTCAATCCAGGTGAAGAATTTTTTTCTGTCTCATGTGCTACCTCTTTCACATGTTCCAAACTGTCACTCTAAAATACTGAATAAAGAGGAAAGTAAAACAAAAATATTTTTTAAATACTGAAATCGTCTTTAGTAACCCCCTCTTTATTTAAAATATGGTATTAAATTTGGTTTTATATATATATATATATTATTAGAATTTATCATTTCTTATTAACTTAAAGTCGGGGTGGGTAGAAAGGGTGCATTGAAAATATACACAAACACGTTAAACATTTATCTGAATTGAGCAAATATGTACAAATTTAATGTCTCAGCTAGTTTTAAAGGCTAATTGGTTTAAAATGATTAGTAGTTAAGTATGCTACTTTTAAGAGGAAGGAAATATACTTCTTTTAAATAAAAAGAGCTGATATGTTTGCTACTAATTGTACTCAGACAAGAGATATTAAATCGACATTCTTGACTTTCTGTAAAACCATCAACATTGCCATCCAGATATTATCAATAACTAAGGTTATCCTTTCAATAGAGCAGTAAGATCTGCACCAGCATTATCAAGGGACCATAGCTCCACTTCCTCAGGCTGAGGTTATGAATCGCACCAGAATCAATCAGAACTATTTTCTGATGTACATACTCACACTCATGGCATACACAAATAGTATTGGTTTTTTTTCTTTTATAATGCAAAGTCTATCGCTCAAAGTGCAGACAGCTGTAATGAGCGGCTGCTAAATAATATTCCCATAATTAGCAGTGATGATGTGATGTCCCTGCCCTGTTAGGCAAACATCATCATTGCGTCCATGTTTCTTACCAACATCAAACCCCACAGCTCCTCAAGTTGTCAAAGAACTAAGAGAATTCTAAGAATTTCTGAGATTACCATGTTGAGGCGAAAGATAGGGAGAGATGGAACGTCAATTCTAACCTTGAAAATTGTCACCTGAAATGTTACAGGTGTAACTTCTGATGCTACTAGGAGATGCCATCTCATAGTAAATTCCATGATCCCCTGGCTCTTAAGAGTCTCTCTGTCCCCTCTTCCACAGTGTTCCCTGAACCTTAGGCCTGGGAGTATTTTATAGATGAATCCATTAGGACTGGATGCCACCACTCTGTATATCCATAAAGTCTTACCAACTTGACTGTCCAAAGGTAACATGAACAAGGTGGACACCAATCAATATGGCAAAGTGCATGTGAAAAGTCCCACAAGGTCTTAACCCTGCACAAAAGACTACAGGTATCCGAGTCAAGCTGGGAGTGGGAGAGATGCTCTTCTCCAGAGAAGAGCATAACAATTGCTCCATTGCTAAGTGGACAGGCTTGAAAGCATGCATGCAAGTCACATGATATAGACTTAAAGGGCTATACTTGAGGATGTATATGTATATATTCACACAATAATAGTTGACTAACAACGGGACTATGAATTCAAAGGAGAGCAGGGAGGAGTCATTTCATGCCGACATTACAATTTCAGATATCTTTAGAATTCCATTAATCCTTCAGCAACGTGAAGGACTGAGAGATCTGATGTTCATGTTGTTACCTGGACATAGTGATGCTTTTTGTCTTCCTGGACAGCAATATCATCACCCCTATGCTCTCAAACTCTAGAGGCCAGACACTACAGCAGCCTGTACTTTGATAGACAGAGACTTTCCATCATAAAAGAGAAAAGAAAACAGTATAAACAGTCTAAAATCAGGAAGAGCAGGCGAGAGTGTTTGGATGGAAGAAAGAGATGAAGAGTAATGTAAGTTAAATACAATCCCCAAATAAACAAAAATAATCACCTGTTTTCTTTGTACTCAGGGTGTCTGGAGCTGTATCATAGATGGAGTAGCAAAGTATTCCAAACAATACATTGTGACAGCCTGTTGTCATTTTAACAATCATTTTGGCAAGCTTAATTGTCTTTTAACTTCATACCAAAATAGTTACAAACACACAGCAATGGCTCATCCCTCTCCAGAAAAACAGCTGCTGCCAAATGAAGCTATTTAAGACACAGAAACATTGGAAGACTTGAAAAATAATGTTTAATGCACCTGACAGTGTCCTATGCCTCTGGCCTAAGCAGACACTGGAAACAGCTTTGTCCATGGGCAAATGAGTGTTTTCAATAATGTAATAGACTTGACAGAAACAACTATAATCTATATAAGAAAAGAACAAAGTGTAAAAATGCTAAGTAGAACAGCAGTAACCATGGGCATTACCTGTGTGTCTTTTCTCTTTCCTCTCATGGTCTGGAATCAGGCAGTTGCCACTTTTAGTTACATAGATGAACACAACATCCATGAGATGCTGGAGCAAGCCCAGCAGGAGAGCCAGGACTCTGAAAACTCTATGGCCAGGCAAAATTTGAAGACAAAAGATTTATCTTCCACTATCTGGCATGGAGATGTATTTATGCCAAGGTCATGTATCTGCTGTTTTCCACACTTAATGTCCAAGAAATGTGATCTCAGCATTGCTTCAGACCAGCCTTATATCTACTGATGGTAAGAGAACTATGCTACTCACACCCAAGACTAGAGTGGTTTTTCACTCTTAAAACTTATTGATGATACAAAATAATTCTTCCCTATGTTGGATATACATTTATGTGGCTATGTTCAAAGTAGAAGTTGAGAAAACAGAACATTGATTTACACACTGCTATAGTACAGTATAGTATAGTATAGTATAGTATAGTATAGTATAGTATAGTATAGTATAGTATAGTATAGTTTGCACTACAAAAGTTCATGTTCTGGGGTCTGATTCCAGTGCAGTAATCTTACGAAGCACTGTGACATTAAAAAAGAGCTTAGTAGGAGGGACTGTGATATATTAGTTCCAATGCAGTAATCTTAAGAAGCACTAAGACTTTAAGAAAGGTGCTTAGTAGGAGGGACTGAGATGTGCAGTTATAAGACTTATGAAGGAATTAACAGCCTTCTTTCCAGGATGACTTGGTTATCTTGAGGTTAAATTAGGTCTGGTGAGAGTTGCATATAAGACAGATTAATTAATCATGTCAGCTCTTCTCTTTGCCTCTCTGCACATGCACCTCTCTTGCACAAATATCTACTGCTTGCTCTTTCAACACAAAGCCCTAGCCAGAAATATTGGAAGTATAAGAGACACAGCAGTATGCTCTTGAACCTAGACAATACCACAAATGTGAACCAAAGAAACCTTTTCACTTATAAATGACCAGCCTCAAACATTTTGTGGCAGCAACAGAAAATGTGCTAAGACATATTAATTAAGAACAGCAAAAGCAAATGGATGACACATAAAAAAGTGTCATTATTTTGTAAGCATCACTGTATGCAAAAGAAATAAAAATGTCAATGCTTTGTGTTGTTAGTGTGCTTAGTATTTGATTTAATTAAGGTAACCGGATTCACATATCTGTTTTTTATTTATTTTGTTTGGAGATGTTTACTTGATTGGCATTTATAAATAACATAGAGAATGCTGGGAGAGGGAGAGTCAGTTTCGTTTAAGGATGGGTCTGTTAGTAGGTCGATCACACTCTAGTGGATGGCTGCACACAAGAGAATATAAGCAGAATAATTGAGAATTGATGGTCACAAAACTGAAAAGGAAAGTTGTGTGGGTATAGAATAGGTGGTGTCAGTTGGGAGAGTTGGGAAAGAGGTTGAACGTGATTAATATACAATGTATGAAATTCTTAATTACATTAGTTTTAATAATTAATTAAATTAATAAAAATATTTTAAGCACTTGCTAAAACAGTATCTATAAATCCATCTTTTCTCAGGTACCATAACTGGACTACAATGGTGTGTGGGTAAGTTACCATTCTTAGTAATATTTAACTAAGGTCTATTCAGCTTCTGCCTAGAGTAACCATGTTAAAATTGGTCGAGTTAAAGCTCTCTTAGCTACATTCTCTATTTCCAACAGAACTAATCTTAGGGACTCTTCATGTACTGTACTACATCCTCTAGCTTATAATTGCAATATTTGGAGAAACTCTAAAAACATCTGTGTGTGTGTGTGCATGTGTGTGTGTGTGTGTGTGTGTGTGTGTGCCTCTGTATGTAATGTGTATATGTATACATATATGAATGTGTATTATTCTGTGTACAATGTGTATATATGCATGTGTATGTGTGTTTCTTTATGCAATGTGTATCTTTGTGTCTGTGTTTGTCTCTGTATTCAATGTGTGTATAGAATGCAGTGGTCTTCTTCCAAATTAGACACTACAGACTAGACCAATGAATCAATCAAACAAGGACAAAGAAACATCACCAGACACAAGGCATGACCTCTTACTAAAATTAAATATGGTGCTGAGCTCTTCCCTGCCTGTTTCAGTCTAACAGACTGCCTTGGAGAATTTACTAGCTTAACTTTTTCTTCTGGATAACCCTGCACATATTCTTGTCTCTGCTGACCTGACTTGGGCCCCATCTCACCTTCTCGTTTTGTGGCTAAATGTTGCTAGCACAGCAGGATCCTGTCACCCAGAAGTCCATTTCAATGGCAGTGCCCCTTCACTCTGCCCCTGGCCCGTCATTGTACTTTTCAAGAATGCCTGAGTTGTCCCTGTCTGTACCTCTACCCTTTCAGGGTAAGAGAAATGATGGCCCTGTTTGGAAGACAAGCCTCAAGAACCAAGGAATGTAACTAAAGACTATGCTCAGAGATCCAGAGTCCAGGTAGCACTATTATAATTCTTTCCCAGCTGAGATGAATGAAAACCAGCCAGCCCTTCAAGAAATCAGCCTAGTGCAAGAAGAACCTGCCTCTGAATGACCTCATGAACACAGCTCCCCGGGATCCTATTCTCTTTACTATTGCATGAGAAACAACTCCACTCTCTTGTTTAAGCTTTTGCGTTTTGTTATACTTTGGTTTATAGAGTTTTAGAACCAGCTTTGATTAATACAATGAAGAGACGGGAGGTCTGAATAGACCTCTGACTCCATAAATATTTATATATTTCATGCATATTCTCAAATCTCATTTGCTTAGATATTTTTGCAAAGACGTTATGACTCTCACAGAACAAAGTCCTGTTCTGTGTGCTAGCTATTCAATCTCACAGTGAAAGACCAGTTTTCAAGCCATCTCGCTACTCTAAATAATTGATATAAATTGCTGCACAATTGATTTGCCCTGAGCAAGGTTCTGAGGACTGTAATTGATCACTCAGACAGCAGAAATGACCCGCCTGGTTGTGCTAGGATGTGACTTAAGGTCCATGAGGATATCAGTGTCTGTCTGTTCATTCTCAAGCACAGAGGTTGACTTTACTGGTATTTGAAGAAGGCTGTGCTTTATATATTTTTGTTTTAAGGAAACCGTGCGCTGTGTGACTTGGATGAGAAAAAGATTTGTATCTCACAATCTATTAATGACACATTGCAGTTTGTTTATAGGCTCAGTATTTTGTTTTCGTGTTTTAGTCTCATTCTCAAAATTCCACTTATGTTATCTACTTATCTCGTCACTTAGGAACTATCTACTAGGTAATTATAAATGTGGCATTTGTTTGTTAGACACATCCCTTCTTCAAATACCAGTAAACACATGCCTTCTTCAAACTTGTGTCTCTGTCTAAAATGTCCTCTGATGCTGAAGGTCCCAACTTACGATGGATTCGGTCACATACACTTCATCATAATCAGAGGGAATAACAAATAAGCTGTGGGTTCAAAGGTTAGTGACAACCATCACTCCGAACCAGGGTTATTTTTTAAGCCTATGCTGTCTGGTTTCCTATCTCAACTGAAGATACCGGAACCTTCACAACAGGTTGTCTTCTGGTTTGAAACACAGCATTCTTCAGCCCACAGCTTGCTGAGGAGTGCTCTTTCCTGTCCTGACAAACTCATCTTCCATCTACCAGAGACAGACACAGAGGTATTCTCGTGCACACAGCAGTAAGATTTGTCCCTGTGTTTTCCTATTTTCTCTCCATTTTGAATACTCCTTTTCACTCAGAGGCGGGTACCAGTGTGACTCGTGTGCAATAATTTTTCTTTCTTTAATTGTGTAAAATTGTATCCTGTGCAATATACGTAGGATTATTTACTTTTTTGTGATTTTAAGTTCCTCTTTTTAACTTTTTGAATTTTTTCATATAATTTCAAGTTACAGATTTTTCTACTTTTATGCTATTTTCTATGTAAAAATAATTTTATCCATATGATATTTGTTTGATAATCACCTTGCAGTGTGCCTTGACAGGCACAAACTCCAGAATGAAATTGTGTTATAGGAAAAACTATAACCTCATATTTCTCAGCTTTCTATTTGTTATGATATATAATCTTCCTATCCAAGAATATAACCCATTGTTTTGAAATACAGTATGTTATGCACGTGTGGATGGTAGTGTGGTGATTTATTAAAAGGTACAATATTGGAAACTTTGATAATTTATTATGACTCACACATTCATGCCTCTCAAAATATAAATTTGCAGGTCTTAAATATTAAATCAGAGTCTCACTCAACCTCACAGGGAAGTTCCTGGCAAATTTCTGCTTGTTTTTTTTTTTTTTCAATTTATTTAAAGCTTAAGTTTCAAAAAAGATTCCCATTCACAAATTCACAAATATGCTTCTGTTGTAACACAACTGAGTTTAATTAACCTGATTGAAAAGGCATTTTGTAGCTCATTCTTGTAATTAGACTAGGAATCCCAGCCACAGTCAAAAGCTGAGACAGATCACATCAAGGCCAGCCTGGGATAAAAGTAAAAATGGAGCTAGGATTCTGCTCTGCAGTACAATACCTGTCCAGCAAGTATGAGATTCTTTGTTCAATGCCCAGCACAATGGAAATCAGGTGGCGGCTTTACTATCTGAGAACAAATCCCTATTGACCTGAAGTGAGTGTCTGACATGCAGAAAAAAATCAAAGCAGTGAAAAGTTTGTTCACAATTCATTTAATTAGAGAAGTCAAACATATCCACAGTGTGATATGCATATTAAATTATGTTTACCTTTATCATCAAAAAGACACAGGAGAAGTTCTTACTATTTATGGTGTTGAAATTTTAATGTCCTTTCACCCTAGATCATCAGAGTTTTCTGTCATTCTTGGAGTAGGTGAAGCATTGTTAGAATAGATGTGGCCTTGCTGGAGTAGGTGTGGCCTTGTTGGAATGGGTGTGGCTTTGTTGGAGTGGGTGTGGCCCTGATGGAGTGGGTGTGGCCTTGTTGGAGTGGTGTTGGAGGAACTGTGTCACTGTCAGGGTGGGCTTTGAGACCCTCCTCTTAGCTTTCTGGAAGTCAGTCTTCTAGCTGCTTTAAGCTCCTCCAGCACCATGCACTAGACTCTGACATGCTTCCTGCCATAACAATAATGAACTGAACCTCCGAGTCTGTAAGACAGCCCCGATGAAATGTCCTTTATAAGAGTTGTCCTGGTCATGGTATCTCCTTACAGCAATGAAATCATAACTAAGACAGATGGTAAGTCAAGTCACATCGCCATGCGATCAGGTGGGAGAGATGAGCAAAAGCCTAGGTGGAAGGAACAGGAAGACATCATGAAGACAGAGATCTGCATTTTATCTGAGTAGCTTCTGAGGGTTATGGGCAGGTCTTACACAGGACTCACTATGGGAGAAACCTGGAGACTGCTGGGCTGCTCAGAATGAGGCCTTGGGGAAAAGACAAAGTCCTCGCTAAGAGGTAACAGTTTTTCTTTTAAAATAAGGTCAGATAGTAATCTCTGGAGTCTCTGGCATAATAAGAGCCTGAAACTTCAGAGTCCTTTCCTACTTTAGCTCTAAAAAACACAGTACTTTACCTTCTTTATCGAGAGTGGACATACCGACAGCATAATCAGCCCCAGGTGGCTTTTCCTATTGATCTTGTCACCTGATTTCCATCAGGTCTCTGGGGAGAACAGAGTACAATCTATGCTGCTTTAACTCGGGAGGTCATTCCTGGCTTGAATTAGTGGAGGTGACAGTTTTTGCCTCTGGACCACTGAGGACATCCTAAAAAGCATGGCCAGCTCTGCCAGCTCTGCCTCCAACTGCTACACACTACACCTGCTGTACTCTGCATCTACTTCACATTGCTTCTACAGCACACTGCAACTGCTGCAGGCTGCATGACTACATGCCTCATCTCCTGCATGCTGCACCTCCTGCATGCTGCATCTGCTGCACACTGCATCTACTGCACGCTGCATCTACTGCATGCTGCTTCTACTGAACATTGCATCTGCTTCACACAGCATCTACTGAGTGTTGCACCTACTGTGTGCTGCATCTACTGTACACTGTCTACCGCATGCTTCATCTACTGCACACTGCATCTACTGCATGTTGCAGCTACTGTGTGCTGCATCTACTGCACACTGTGTCTACTGCATGCTGCATCTACTGCACACTGCATCTACTGTGTGTTGCA
>NW_021604786.1:986770-987742 GCF_004785775.1 Grammomys surdaster
TCTACTGTGTGTTGCACCTACTGTGTGCTGCATCTACTGCACACTGTGTCTACTGCATACTGCATCTACTGCATGTTGCACCTACTGTGTGCTGCATCTACTACATGGTGACTCTGCCATTTTGTGAATTCTACAGTGTTATCACTCATATCAATTTTGTTTCCGTCCTGCTATCTGATATGCATGTAGCTGCAAGGAAGAAGAATTGCATTTTCAAATAAAACATGTACACATGGAATAAAGTCACGACCTGAAGACTGTGTTTCTATTAAATTTAGCTGCTAGGGAACAATGAGTCCCTAGATATGTATTTTAGTACATTATCAAGTGATTGCTTTTCATTTACAAATAAATGATTTGAAATGTTTTTCAGGGCTTTGTATCAAAAGTGGATCAAAGCAGTGTTCAGGAGTGATATATTTCAATGTGTAGGGCTATTTAATTTAATAAGCTCTAATGATAATCACTTTGTAGTTAAGTGAATTGAAACATATAAAAGTTTAAATTAGGTCATTTAATTAATTAGCTAATATTGACTTATATATATATATATTAATTATATATCAAATATATTTTAAAGTTATGCTATCTATGATATTGCTGGAGTTATTGTTATAATGTATACAGGGATGAGATTGTTGAACCATGCAGTAAATTGGGACAGTGGCTCAAATAAGTGACATAGCATATCTTATAATGATCTTAAGAGTTGTAATGTGATTATTTTCCCTCCAAAAACATCGCTCACACGGTTTTCTTTGTAATATTCAGGGTGGGATCACTTTTCAGCCTTTCCTTTCCCTACAAGTATGATACACATTCAAGAAATTGTGACATTGTAATATTCTTTGGGTATAAGATATCCGTGCTTCAGTGATGGAGCATTAATGAAGCAGGTATAGGGGTCTGGGTTGACGGGTTGACTATTAGAGAGAGAGAGAGAGAGAGAGAGAGAGAGAGAGAGAGAGAGAG
>NW_021604786.1:987752-992366 GCF_004785775.1 Grammomys surdaster
AGAGAGAGAGAGAGAGAGAGAGAGAGAGAGAGAGAGAGAGAGAGGCAGAGAGACAGAAAGACAGAAAGAGAGGAGAAAGAAAGAACAATTTTAGAAGGCCAAGGAGATCTCTGTGAGTTCAAGGCAAGAATGGTCTACACAGTAAATCCAGGCTATCCACAACTACATAGTAAGGCTCCCTCTTAAAAACAGAAAGTGGGTTGGACAGAGGAGTTCTGTATATTTGACAATGGAGACATGGGCTGTTAAATCAAACTTTCTCGTTGCCCACTTTAAGTAGGTGCCAAAACCCTCTTGCCAAAGACACCACACGGCTTGATTGAATGTCACAGAGAAATCAGTATAAATCTAATTGGGAAACTTCCTCACTTCTGGCTAGCTTTCATAGAGCCAGTACCAGAATATGCAACACATGCATCTTAGAGAGAAACATCACTGGTCATCTCATCTCCATGCGGGATGCTGCATAATCCAGTACCACCTTGCCAAGGAAGGTTTCCCCATTAGCATAACAATAGCATGACTATTACTAGGGTAAACCAATCCTTTTATGATTTGATCTGGGTTGGGCTCCACAAGGGGAAATTCAGGGCTGGTTGCTGAAAGTCTGGCAAACCCAAGGCTTTCTCAGAGACCTGGTCAAAGGACAACAGGGACCTTACTTTTGTGTTCTTGCCAAGGGGCAGACTTGGCAAGGTCTGGGCTGGGGCTGGGGCCAGGGCATTGAAGGAATCAAGGTTTTAGTTTCTAAGAACTCAATTTTTCCCCATGAGCTGACTTTATCAGTCCTAAGGCAGCTGTGTCTGAGGAATCTTGTGTTCCCTTTGCCAACATTGCTTAACTTTCTGCTGATTCTGTTTCTTTTTTCCCTATGTAAATTACATAGAAGTTGCCATACATCTTTTTTTAATTAATTAATTAATTAATTTATTTATTTATTTATTTATTTATTTATTTATTTATTCAGGTTATTTGACTCTGTTGGTCTTTACGTGAAATTCCTATCCCCTTCAGGGGCTGCAATCCTTCCTCCTATTCTTCCATAAAAGTCTTCAAGTTCCATCCACTCTTTGTCTATGGGTATCTGCATCTGTCTGAGTCAACTGCTGGATGCAGCCTCTCAGAGGACAGCATGCTACTGTCTGCAAGCTTAACAGAGTATAATTAGTACTGGTAGGGATTGGTGCTTGCCCATGGGATTAGTCTCAAGTTGGGTTGGTTATTGGTTGGCCATTCCCTCATTCTCTTCTCCCTGACCCGTGCCTGAATTACTTGCAGACAAGATAAATTTGGGGTTGAAAGTTTTGTGGGTGGTTTGGTGTCTCTATTGATCCACTGGGGTTCCTTTCTGGACACAGGAGGTAGCCTCTTCAGGTTCCGTAACCCAGATGTAATGAGTCTCAGCTAAGGTCGCCCGCTTGACTCTTGGGCACTTCCCTTATCCCAGGTCTCTGTCTCAAAACTTGCTTGGCATAAGACATATCTTGTGCAAGAACTACTAACCCCAGACATACTGTCTTCTTTATTTTCTTACGCTATGGTTCTCTCTCAGATATCTGTCACCAAAGAATAACTTGCTGGTCCAAGTCACCTAGTACAGTAAACCTGGTGAAAATTCCATGGCTTTTAAGATCTTAGCCCATAGGGAATATTGTTGTCTAGGCAACTAGTGAACTCACTAAGTTTGTTAAGCTGCACTTACATGTTTGTGTTTATATTAATATGTTTGTGTCATTTTCAATCTTGTTTGAGAAGCTTCATGTGGCTTTTCATGTTAGAACTAGACAAAATCAAAGCAATTAAAATTCAGCCTTCAGACAGTGAATGTCCCAAGTCCAGGCTTTGCTCTTCGTAATTTCTTGTTCCTAGCCTATAATTTTAGCTATATATCAAAACAAACAAATGAGCACAGTCATTCAATTTCTCCTAACTTCCCCCTCCCTGGCATCCTAGCTAGAAAGAATCTCCAATTTGCTCTCAGCAGAAACTTTGAAGGTTGAAGCGACATTCTCTGAGCCTATGTTTGACTCAGGGACAAGACTGTGGGGGTCTCTCACTGATAAAAGACAAATTTCCCCTAGTACAACGTTTGTATTCCCACCTTTTTCTAAAGTCTACAGATGGAGAATCCAGAAAATACTACATCTTGGAAATGAAGGAGAGTCAATTACTACAGAATAATTTTCAATTCGTAGCGTGACTATCCAGGAAATATCCCAGCTCTAGAGTCACACAGACACTTCCGGCAAACACAGTTTTATCTTAATGTCTTCTTCCCTTTCTTCCCTCCCTTCCTCCCTCCCTCCCTTCCTTCCTCCCCCTCATGTCTCTTTCCTCTCTCATCTCTCCCTCCCCCCTCCCCCCACCTCGTCTCTATTTTTTCTTTTGGCTTTTAGAGACTGAGTTTTACACTGTAACTGAGACTGGTCTGGAATATCCCAACTTACTTTAAGCACCTTTTTTTTTCCCATTGGCTATTTTCCTTATTTACATTTCAAATGTTATCCCCTTACCAAGTCTCCCCCTCTGTACACCCGCTATCCCATTTCCCCCTCCCCCTGCCTCTATGAGGGTGCTCCCCTACCCACCTACTCCTGTCTTTCTGCCCTGGCATTCCCCTACACTGGGGCATCATACACCCACACGACCAACAGCCACTCCTCCCACTGATGTCCAACAAGGCCATCCCCTGCCACATACATGGCCAGAGCCATTGGTCCCTCCATATGTACTCTTTGGTTGGTGGTCCAGCCCCCGAGAGCTATGGGGGTCTGGACTGTTGATACTGTTGCTCCCCTCACAGGGCTGCAAACCCCCTCAGCTCCTTCAGTTCCTTCTCCAACTACTCTATTGGGGACCCGGAGCTCAGTCCAATGGTTTGCTGAGAGCATCTGCCTCTGTATTTGTTAGGCTCTGGCAGAGCCTCTCAGGAGACAGACATTTCCGGCTCCTGTCAGCAAGCGCTTCCTGGCATCCGCAATATTGTCGGTCCGGGTTTGGCGATGGATCTGTTGGACTGTTTATGAGATGGATCCACAGATCGGGCAACGTGCAGGATATACAGGAAAGTTGAATGTCTTTTAATTGCAATGGAATTTCAGTTCAGAGTATAAGATTGCTGTTTGTACGACAGGGGGACTGGAGCCATTACAAGGTCCCCTTCAAATACTGGAGGTCAGGCCTCTATCCCTGCCTTCCTTTGCAAGTTTAGAATTGCCACAGCCCTTCTATACTTAGAGAAGGGAGGAGATGTCAGGGGCAGCCCTGCTTACACACCGAAGGCCTAAAATCAGCCATAGGCCTAAAATCAGCAATAGGCCTGTCATACATGTATACTAACACCAAGTCTTGGGTCTCAATGGAAAAACATTGAAACAGATGGCTATAAGCTAATGTAAACAGGCAGCTTTTGTGGAAATTTACAAGCCTGAGTAGTCATAGACCATGTAACTAGGTAGCCTGGGCAGACAATACCAACTTAGACAAGGACAAGAGAGTCATAGGCAGAGTCATAGTGACTTGTCCCCTGAACCTTCACCCAGCCAATACCTGGTTCTGATGATATCTGTATTCCCCCTGATCACCCACACTCCAGTGTCATCCCCTTCCCCACATCCTACCTTTCTGTGTTTATAACCCCTGTGTGAATGAATTATGATTTGAGAAAAAAATAAATTAAAAAAAAAAGATTGCTGTTTGTAACCTGCCTATGTGACCTTTTCCTTCTGAGAATCCAATGTTGCATCCTGTTTCATTCTCATCCTGAACACTAGTTCCCATCAGTTATCTCCCTTTAGAGTAAGCACCATACAATTATATATATATACTTTTAAACATGGAGGGTTTTTTCTCCCTAATTCAAGTTATTCCTTTGTTATGAAAACAAGAAAATAAATAGTATTCAGAAAAATGTAGCCAGATTCGGTGTGCACATCTCTTTTAGGTAGCATCTGGGAGATTAGAGGCAGGAAGGTGATTCAGCATCACCTCTAGCTACTTAGGGAGTTCAATGCCATATTGGCGAAATGAGATTCTGCCTCTAAACAAAACAAAAACTACACAGTAGGCATGAAAAAAATAAAGCAAATATATGACTGCAAAGCATGGGTGGGGAATAGAGAAAACTAACTCTGGGGTCAGTCAAGACGGGTAGCCTTCCTCCTTAAGGGTGGGGCATCTTCTAGTCATACTCAGCCCAGGACAAGGGAGCCATGTCAAATATTGTCTGTTCCCTGAATAGCCTCAGTAACTGACAAATTTGGGGGACTGTAAATCAATATCACAAATTAGCATCAGTAACTTTATTATAACACAATGCACTGCTTAAAATGCTTCTACTTGCATGTACAAATTTGTATGTTTCTTTCTGTGTCCCATCTCAGATCAGCAGAGTCTGGCTTCTTTCCTTTTCTGCTAACATGTTAGACAACTTCTGAGCATCCCTTCATATTTGGGAAGAGATTAATATTTCATTATCTAGAAGAATCAGGGGAAAGTTGTTCTCAATTTCACATTAAATGTTTCTCCCCCACCTCGAG
Source organism: Grammomys surdaster (assembly GCF_004785775.1). Classification (NCBI taxonomy): domain Eukaryota; kingdom Metazoa; phylum Chordata; class Mammalia; order Rodentia; family Muridae; genus Grammomys; species Grammomys surdaster. The sequence goes on from NW_021604786.1 coordinate 992,291, forward strand.
GAGTTTTAATGAGGTTTCCCCCCTAAATATTATATTTATATTTATATTTATATTTATATTTATATTTATATTTATA